>NW_006442103.1:15907012-15918490 GCF_000325575.1 Pteropus alecto
TTTACAGTCTAATCCTACAGCAGTGCTGTATTTTCGGTTTTGTTTTAAGGATTGGGAAACTCAAGTTCAGAGAAAGACAGATCGAGCGGTAAGTGGCAGAGGAAAGTTTCAAACTTTCTCTGCTAAAGTTTGCATTCTGTCTTCTGTGTCCGTGACTACCAAACTTTAGCTCCCATCAGAATCAGCCTAAGGATATTCTGATACAAATTGCTGACTCCACCCCCAGAATTTCTCAGTAAAGCCGGGATGGGCCCATGAATATGCATTTGTAACAAGTTCTCAGGTGTTGCCAATGCTGCTGGTCAGGTGATCACCTCCCAGAACCAATGCCCTATGTCCTTCCTTGTTAGTCCCTAGATCCACAGCGCTGGCCTCCCCAGGGAGCTGTTAGCCCTGTGCCAGACCCAGTGAGTCACAGTCTGTATTTTAACAAGATCTCTAAGTAATTCATGTGCATGTTGAAGTTTGAGAAGCCACACATAAGTTACAGACGTTGCAATAAATTCTGTGATAGCAATGAACATAGCGTGCCGTCAAAGTACCGAAGGATAAGATCAAAACTTGATGGTGGGCTCGAGGAAGGCTTCCCAACAGAGCCAAGACAGGATCTTAACCGTAGAGCCTTTGAGGAAGGAAGTAGGTTGGTCCTTTTAAAGAACTAAGAACTAAAGACCTAAAAACCCACCATGACTGAAGTATAGTGAGTTTGGGGCAGGTCGAGGCAAGAAGCCAGTGAGGGCACATCTTATAGTCACACTAAGTCACTTGGATTTTATCCTAAGAGTCCCGAGAAGGGTGGCCGATGATCCCCTGATCCGGCACTGAGCTGGTAAACCAGCTGTCTGAAAAGAACCTCGCTTAGCAGCATCTGCCGATTTCCATGCTGTAAACTCCAGCAGGGCTGCCAGGCTACCGGCAGTTTACCAGCTGGCTCAAAAGGCCTCCAGCGAGCCTGTGTGAGCCGGCTCCCGCCAAGCGCTGCCTTAGCTTAGCTCTGGGTGACTGACCGGAAGGCCTGCACAGAGAGACGGTGCGTAGAGTAAACGGCAGTGCACACAGTGGCTTCCGTGAGCCAGGATTACATTAAACGCCAATGAGCTCTGGGGAGTTTGTCTCCATGTCTCTTTTACCTTTGTGAGAGGATGAGACTTGGGCTTGGAACTCAGCAGATAATGAGGTAACCTCACTCTCTCTTTCCTGGCTTGTCCTGCCACATCCTGCAGCAATGACTGCGTTGGTATTTTGATGGGCACACAAGGTTCCGGTTCTGTTAGAGAGAAAGTTTAAATTTTGCCACCTGGACATTTTATTCAAAGACATTCGAGGTCATCCCAGAGTATGTAGGAACACACCAACTTGGGAATCTCTTCTTCTTTCCTTTTTAAAGAGCTTATTTGAAAGAACAAAGGCTCTTATTCATTCTAGTATTACATCTTTATATTTCACAAAGAGATTTTACCTAATATTGGTCCTTACAACCCTATGACATGAGCAGGGCAGATGCTATTAGCATCACCTTTTTTTAAATAAATGAGAAAAAAAAACATTCTAAGAAGTTGGTGACTTGCCCTGTGACAAACTAAACTTATACCCAGGTCTTCAGAGTTCTTTCCATTTGACCAACAAGGTACAATACAATAGAACATCGATTCTTGAAGATTTCTTAAAACTAATAATGGCAAAATCTTAAGAATCTCTTTGTTTCAACTATTGTATACTCTAGTTCTAAGAAATGGTGGTAATTGTAGGTAAATTGAACCAGGGGATTAAGTCCTCAGCTCCTTAAATTTGGTGAAGAGTAAGCAAGAGTGGGTAACCCACACAGCTGCCGCTGAACGATGTGTCTCCAAACATCTAGGAGGCTGAAATAAACATTGTATTTTAGATCATCATATTTAAGCATTCGAACCATCAGGAAAGGGAAGGGAACCCATATTTGAGTGTCTGCTACTCGCAGGCCAGCACCACAGGCATGTTTTTACACAGAGCGTCTCCCCGGGTCTCACAAGTCCTCAGAACCGAAGGGCAGGGGAATTAGTCTCAGCGTACCCCGTCGCCGCCCCCATAGCCACTCCTACCACTCACGTCTCCCTCCAGTTGCAATCCCATTTCCCCATTCTTTTCAGCAAAACCCTCAGGTAAAGCGACGTGCTCTGCTGCCGCTGACGCCCCTTCAGCCAGTCTATGCATAACCCACTTCTGCTGCCTTCAGTCTCCTCCTCCACGCCTTGGGACTGTTCTTGTCGAGATCACCAGTGATCACCATGTTACCCAGTCCCGCACTTATTCTCCATCTCACTTAACCTTTCAGGAGCGTGTGATACCCCGAAACCCTCGGTGATGTCCACGCTCCCGCTTTCCTCCTGCCTCGCTGGCTTCTTCTCCTCAGTTGCCTTTCAGCTCCTCCTCTGCCCGACTTCACATTCTGGAGCCTGATCCTACACCAGCAACAGCACCGCCTGAAAACATGTCACAGATACAACTTCTTGGCCTCACAACTGGTCACATCAGGTGGCCTAGGAGTCACCGCTGACTCCTTTATTTCTCACCCCACATCTAATCAGCCAGCAAGTCCTGCTGGCTCCACCTCCAGGATATCAAGCTAATCTGCTTCTCACCCTCTGCGCCCTGACCACCCTCGTCCAGGTCTCTGTCAGCTCTCCCACCTGCCACTTCCATTGCTTCCTCCCTGTTTCCTCTTTTTCCCACTCCTCCCTTCCTTTGCCACAAGCCGTTATCCACACGACTACCAGACTGATCTTTCTCAAATATAAATCAGTCATGTAACTTCTCCCCTCAGGGCCTTCATACTTGCTGTTCCCAATACCTGGAACATTGCTTTTCCCCACTCTGTGCGTGGCTGGCTCCTTCCTGTCGTGCGTGTCTCAGCTCCAATGTCTCTTCACAGAGGGGCCTTCTAGACCCCTAATGGAATGCTGTCCCTCTCCCTCAGGCACTCTCCATACATTACACTGTTTCATTATGTGATAACATCTACCTTGTTTACTTATTTATTGTCTACACAATATTGTATGTACAGACTGCCCGTAGTATGTACAGCTCTGTAAAACTGTCTGGCTTCTTAACTGCCATATTTCCATGCCTAGAACAATGCCTGGCACACAGTAGGCACTGAGTAAATTAGCCACTCAGTGAATAAACCTCATAAGAGAGATAACTTTAAAGTCAAGAAAATGCTGTGTGAGGTTCTCTTAATTCACCCATAAATGTGGTAAGATCCTCCCTTTATAAGAAGGAACTAAGACCCATCAGCAGACTCCCTTTCGATATGGAATATGCTAACAGGAATCGAGAGGTGCAAATTTATCCACACAATTTAAATTACCCTGCTTCTCTTTTCTTGACCAACAATATTTAGTTGAATTAATTTCACTGAAATCAGTATAATGTGACTCCATTGTAACTAGTCATTTGTCTGTATTATTCCATACTTCGATTTCAGTTACCCTAATAAGAGGATATGCGGTGTTAGACAGAAACTACATCTTAGGTATCTCTTCTAGCACCTGCAGACCAAGAAAATACTGAAATAATAGGTAAATCTAAGTCCAACTACCAAACTACTGGCTGCTCAAAAAAAGCTACCACGTTCTTGATCTTCAGTAAATCATACACGCTCTTAGAACCATGAGGGATAAAATAAAATAAAATAATATTGTGCGATAAATATATTAATTAAAATAAAATTTAAATTTAAAAAATAAGGTGAAATGAAGAAATAATAAAGTGAAACAAAATAACAATCCAAAAAAAAATATTTGTCATTTCTTTCGTTTAATCTGCAACTTTTGGATATTCTCAAAATATATATATATTTTTGATATGCTGAGAAACCTTGCAAAGTCCCACGGTTCCAGCATTCACGACACTCTAGAAGTTTTTCTGTAACTGCCAAGCGTACCTTCAGCCCCCCAGTGCCATCCCCCATACTCTGAAAAGACATAATTTTCAGTTTCGAGAAACAATGAGATAAAGCAAATGACTGCCATACCTGCTGTAGATTCTGTTATATTTTCAGTTTGGTTCTGGTTAGCGGACTCCTTGATATCCTCGACATGCTCCGCTTTTGGAAGACTAAGCATATCTTTGGATTCCTGTTCTAAAAGTTTATTTGGCTTGGAATCTAGAAAACCCAAAACAAATATTTTAAAGTGATATTTCCAGACAATGATGTAATGACTCGCGTTTGCGTTGTTAAAAGTGAACAAGGTGCCCACCACGCTCTCTTCAGAAAGACTGAACAGAAGAAAACTGTTAAGAGGCAGATTTTCCATTCTATGATGCAACGTTTGCCATTAGCAAACAGGACAGTGCCTGCAGGCCTCCCGCTCCCTGGGGGCCAGCTGGTTCTTTCTCGGCCTCTGACCACAGAGTTGTTGTTATCTTGTTGGGTTATGAAGCAGAGACCAAGTAATTTAGCCTACTTTTTTTTTTTACCTGGCAAGAGAAACTGAGATATGATTTAGAAAAAAATATTTCCAATCTTAAATCCATTCATTACCGTGAAAATGTAGTTCTTTATTAGAATACATCTAAGAAATGGATGCAATATGGAACAAAATTTAAATAAATACATCAAGGACCAGGGATACAAACACATTTTAACTTGTGTGTGCGCCACCCCTAGTTGAATGATGGTGGCTGCATGGCCGGCTGAGCTTAGCCCACTGAGGCCTCATCCCCTTTAGGGGAGCATAGGCTTGACTGGCTAGTGTTGTCTGCCCCAGGGTGCAGCTGGCAGTGAGCACCACCAGCCTTCCTCTCTGATTTCTCCTCATCACATTTACGAGTCATTGTTCCAACCTTAATCTCTGCTTTGCAGACTCTGCAGTAATTAGAGGTTTTCTTTGGCTGTGTTCATTCCAGGCAGCTGAACTTCTGGCATTATACTGTACAGTAGAAATTCCTCTGTCTGGGTATTTTAACTACCCAGTGTATTAAAGAGAAGCACTACACCTCATTGCATCCCTAAATTCTTCTCTTGAAATAAAGACATTCTCCTACATATCCACAGCGCCATCCTCACCCCTAAGAAAGCTTACAGAAATGCCACAGTGCCTGCTGACATGTGCTCCCCTAATCAAACTTGTGGGGCTGCTCCAAGATATCTTCTTAGGGTTGTTTTTCTCAATCCAGCATGCAGAGTTCATGTACTGCCTGTAGTTTTCATGCCTGTAGTCTCTTTTACTATAGAACAATTACCCTCCATCTTTTTTCTTTTAATAATATTGCCTTTTTTTTTTTTTTTTAAAGAGTCCAGGCCCACTATCTTATAAAATGTCCACATTCTGGATCTGTCTGATTGTTTCCTCTTAATTAAATTCAAGTTAAGGATTTTTGGCAAGAGTTCTACTTCATATACTTCATCTGATGCCCTTTATATTGCATTCTATGAGAAAGCACCTATGCTAGGTTGTCTCGCAATGGGCAGAAGTTTGATCTCGTGGTTAAGGTGGAAAATGCCTTATCTCTCCATTGCAGAGGTCCATTTTCCTCCTTATAATTAGTATGTAATATGTGAGGCGAAACTCTGAGACCTGGCTCTTCAACAAACTTTCATTACTCCCCTGATTTTTAAATTAGGTCTTCTTACAGGTAAATTTTAAGCATACAAGATGACAACTAAATTTTATTTACATCTTGGTTTCCTCATACAACTCAGTTGAGTCTGTAATATACAGGTCGCGGTAGGTTATGTCATTAGCTGTTACTGGGACAAAATGTGGCAGGAACTAGTTCTGGTCTAAGAGGACACACCATCAGGTCTTCCTCATCGAAGCCCGCTGATGAGAATAAGCGCCCCATGAACACGTTACCTGGATGAAGACTGTATGCATTTTGAACAGCTGTTTTCTTTCCATCGTCATCTTTCTTCGTAAAAGGGGGCAAGTTTTTGGAAAGGGTGTCCAGATAACTAAACTTAAAGGAGAAACCAAAACACTTATGTTAGACTTCCACCTGGCTGACAGGCTGCTGCCACAGGCATGCTAAGTTGATAAGCAGTGATGCAAGTCTCTTTTTTTTTTAAACCCTGGAAATAAAGTTTTGCAAACTAAAAGTTTTTCAAGAGACTGATTAACTCAACTCCAGATTAGTCCTAATTTCCTCTGCTATCTTCTTGGGCAGCCTCTGGCTAATCACAGCATCTGGAGTTTTCACAGGAACACACGGAGTTGCGAACACATGAAAATATGCACCTTGCTTGAGAGTCTCAACATTGCGTAGAAGAGGGGAGGCGTGCTCTGCCCCCACGGGCTTCTAAGAACTTACAACATCCCAGCGCTATCTCAGCAGCTGCTGGGTAAGATCACTTTAATGGAATTAAAACTTCAAAATGGGATTTATCAGAGGATAGTCATCAATAGGGAGAATTGGACACCAAAAAGGGCTTGAAATAGATGGGAGAGGGCAATTAACAGTGATAGGGCAAGGCAGGGACTGGGACATGTGGGACATGGATTTGAAGGTATGGGTTCGTTAGTTCGACACAGGACAGAAAGAACGTGAAGGTCCATTACATAATAACATATGCATTGTATCAACTTTTTAAAAGACTCTTATTCAATAGCTGTTAATTATATGCAATTACCTGAGACTGATATAACTTGCTCAATTCAGAACTGAAGTAGGGTGGTATTATTTTGTTCTTAATCTCCATTAAATAATTGTGTGTGTTTTCAATTTCCTTCCTGGTCGATATTTCCATAATGATGCAAAAGAAGACAGAATATTTCAAAATATTATTTGCCTGTGTTTTAGCTCTAAATCCCACAGAAAATGGGATCACTAACAGTAAAACTGATAAGAATAAACTCATCAGACATTTTTTCTGGTCAATTTGTTTTAGTTTATGTTCTGCTGCTTCTGGGATTAGTCGCACCCCCTACCTAGAAATCAGACTTTCTATAACACAGGAAACGATGACACCAGGTGGTAGTTTGGTTTTACAGCTGAGCTCGAAAGACAAAAAAAAATCCCCACGTGGTTGACCTTTTTGCTTGTCTCTAAATTCTCTGAGGTTTAAAAGCCAGCTAGATTCTACTAATTTGCATAATTTCAGTAGCGGTGGGAACGAAAACTAAAACCTGGGTAATGGTTTGTGGATAATGTGATCAGTGATTACAAAATAAAATAAAAGCAATCAAGATAATCCCACTAGTTGTCTTTCCCAGATCAGAACCCTATATTGGGTAGGCAATACACCAGCTAAAAACTACACTTCCCAGCCTTCTTTACGACAAGGAAGGTCAATGAGAAGTAAACTAGAGTCATTGGGTAAGTCTCCATCCAGACAGCTTCTAAAGAGAGCTAACTCAGCCAGGGGGCTTTCCCTTTGTCCTTGCCTCATCTCTTTTCCTACTTCCTGAAATATGGATGAAATGGCTGTAGATGCAGCAGTCATTCTGCAACCATGAAGCAACCTTGAGGATGGAAATCACGTGCTAATAATGACGGAACAGATAAAAATAAAGAATTTGAGTTCCTGATGGTGTGGCACTGTCACTATGGACTGCCTGCATCTGACTTGTCTTTTAATTAGGAAAAAGAAACTTCTTTCTTGTAAAAGCACTGAACCTAATCCTATCTGAAATAGTTTTCAATTATAAGGGCTTACTTCATGCCGGAAACTTTGCAAAGTACTTGACATTTAAGCCTAAAATAATTCTGAGTTACTATTATTATTCTCATTTTATTGGTCAAAAAAATCAAAGCGTAGAGAAGTCAAGTTTAACCGTCCCTAAATTACTAACTAGTAAGAGGTGAAGTCTGAATTCAAACCCAGGTCTCCTGCCTCCCAGCCCACACTCTTGGTAAGTGTACCTGCTAGTCAGCTACTCGCCACCCAGTGTGTGAACTGACATTAGGTATTAGGCGGTCCAATCATCCTCATTTCACAGATAAGCAAACTCAATTCCTGAAGTAAAACCACGCGCTGGCATCACACAGTTTGTTAAGTAATCAAATCGGAACATACTAGATGGCCCCTCTGGAAATACTGGCTGAATCAAAATATCAACCTATATAAACTTTAATTTCCATTAAAATGTCTGATCGCTACTGCCTCACTGGGTTCATTCATCAATCTACGGCAGTCTGGCGATTGTCCACCGCTCTCTTAAAACTGTTCTCACAGAGAAAGCAATGAACCTTCCAAATGATAAACCCAAATCCCTCTTCTCCTTCTCCTTCCTGATTTTTCCACAGCATCTGACACTTGTCGACCGACTTCCATTTCCTTGACACTTCCTCCTTCCGTAACCCTCCTCCCCAATCCATTTTCCACGCTGCCAACACGTCTCCTCCTCTGACACTTATCTAATGACGCGTTCTACTTCTTCAAAAGCTTTCATTGGTTTGCCACTACAATCGGTTAAAATTGGAAACTGTCAGTGTTTCAAAGTTCTAAAAAATGTGAATGAATAACACATGAACATAATTCAAAAAGTATTAAAGAGTACATAATAAAAAGGAAGTCTCTTCCCACAGTGTCTCATAACCTCCAAACCTCCTTCCCCGCAGGCAGTCACTGCCACCAGTCCTTTCGAAATACTTTCAGAGATAGTCTACGAGACACTATGTACCTCAGAGCTGGCCCTGTATAGAGGGGTGGCCCATGAGATGTAAGGTCTTATCTCGCCACTTCTCCGACACATTCCACGAGGAAACCCAGGTGATTTTATTAAGAAGCATATTCATCCCGGGAGTCACTCTGGAGAGGAGCCATGCGAGTGTGCACAATAGTACCACATATACTACGCTATACCCCATAAATACGTCTGGCTTCCTTTCTTTATGGCAAGGGAGCTGGGGTGGGAATCCTCAGCTAGGGCTGAAAGGAAACCAGAGCACATTACGCTTGGAGCACATTCCTCACACGAATCACCAGCGTCCACGAATGTTTACGGCTACGCTCCGCACTAAGTTCCAGAATATTTAATAGTATATTAAAATTACTGATGCACAGAGATACCCGAGAGCTTTCTTGCTTAGGAGAGGGGGGAGGATCTACCAAACGGTCAGTGGGCTTCGACAAGAGAGGACACCGCCGAAGGACTCCGCAAAGCTAGGCTTTTTCACATGCTTATGTGCACGTTAGGACAGAATTACCTCTTTTGTTCTATCTTTTCTTTCCATTTCTTTCCTGCTGCTGTGTGCCTAGGCGAAAGGAAAGGCAAGTATGATGAAAAAGGGCGATGCTCTCAGCGCACCCGCAATGGAAGAAAAGCCACCACGGTGTGACAAACTAAACAGTGGAGGAGATGAGAGACCGAGACTCACTGCTGCGGTCACCCACAGCTAGGACACCGCATCGCTCCATCTCCTCAGTCACCGTATGCTTAACACTAATCGGAACCCATCACTGCATCCGCTTACTTCCACTTCTTTTCAAGGAAATCTGTATCGAATGCGTCTGGCAGACATTCAGGAGCAGTCACCAAGGATTGCTTGAATAAATCCGTTAGGTGGGCTGCAACTTTAAAAATAGATGCATTAAACTTTTATCCTCACTTCTTTACAGCAAAGCACACAAGCAGTACCCAATTACTCATTTGAGATACTTTCTAAGAGCCTATATTTAATCTGTCAAGTGTTTACTAGAATTGCCATGATCGAGCTGAAATATGACAGTAAACGAGACCACTTTTATGAAGTAGCCTACTAAGGAACACGTCTTAAGATCAAAGTGTAAAATGTGGTGACACATCAGTAAAAGAATCAGCACTCTACCTAACTGGATTTATTCATTTCTGAAGCACCAAAACTTAAAAAAAACCCAAAAAACTCATTTTACTGAAATTCTTTTTCTTAAAAAAAAATCTAAGGATCTAAATCTAAGGATATGAATATAATACGACGGTTGTTTGATAATGTGGGCAGTGATTCTCGGAGCTTATTCCACAGGACGCAATCTCAGTGGGACGTTAAAACGAGTTTCCACGGTTATATAAGCTTGGCAGTCCCGGGCTCATTCAAGGTTAAACCAGTTTCATTGGCGCAGTACTTTTTATATCCTTCATTAGTTAATGCACATTGTGACTCTTCGAAGAAAATAAGGCAATAGGTAGCATCCTCCAAGCTTATTTTATCATCAAACTTGGTTTTGGTGGAGCCATCTCGTAGACTAGCGTCTGAGGAAACGTTCTGGGGGGTGCTGACTCGGGATCAGCTCTATTAACATGTCGGGAGCAGCTGTACGTATGCAAGACCCTGTTTGACTCCTGCGTCTGTGTGTTTGTTACCTTGTATGTTTGAAATATATGTTTAGTTTTTCCTTCATTATTGGGCAACCTACCCACCTCTGTGGTGACTGTTCCCTCATGCCAGAGGTTATACATTCAAATGCCACAAGGTAGGGTTACCAGATAAAGTACAGGGCAAATATAACATGGGACATATTTATACTAAAATATTATTTGTTGTTGATCTGAAATTCAAATTTAGCTGGGCCTTCCGTATTTTTGTTTGCTAAATCTAGCAACCTTAATATAAGGGGTCACCTAGGTAAAACAGTGACAACAGAGTGTAAGGACAGGGAGACAGTGGGGGCTGTGACGAATGCTTTTGTTCACGGTCCTTCTAAAGAGGCAGCTGCTAACCATCCTCAGCCACACATCATTATGTGGTAATGTGACATTTCAAGAAAAGAAAAATTCGGATAAACAAAAACAACCGTGCAAGCCAACATTGCAGGGGGCACACTACACACTTCTGAGTGCTGAACGAAGCCCATGGCTGCTGGTTTCTGACCTCTGCCTATGGCAGAAATGGCAAAGAAAACCCTAAGCCACCATATTCTCCGCTGCTCGTCTGCTGTGCACTATGAAACCATATAACCACGATGGTTGGGGCTGCATTTACCCTAAAATAAATACACTTGGAGGGAGAATATTTTCCAAGAGTACCCTGCCTGAGCTACACATGGTGTAAAACAGTGCGAAGTTTTGGTGATAACAATGTAGTTGCTCAAAAGCCCTGTGTGTGTGTGCGTGCGTGTGCACATATGTGTATGTGTGTGCATGCACACATGTGTGTTTGTGTGTGCACGTGTGTGTGTGTGTGTGTGTGTGTGTGTGTGTGTGTTGTGGAGAGAGTGTTGGTGGGTCGATTGTTTCCTTCCTGTATCTTAAGTGATGCTCTAGATTCACGTTAAGGTAAACATAAAAGTCAAATGTCAACTTTTTTTATTCAACAGATGAAAGTTAAAGATGGATCAGAGGCAATCGCAGTTTTCGAGAAGCTCACATTTTAGGCAGAAAAAAATATATATAAATAAATAACACACAACCTGGCCAGCGTGACAACAAAACTATGAACACGGTATTTCGCTATCAGATGCGAGAATGACTAAGAAGTGTATTTAAGATTGTTCCTTTGTAATCTGTATATGTTTTGCAGAAAAATATCAAACGTACTTACCTTCAGTGACATGACTTTTTGTAGTTTCCTCCATTTTAG
>NW_006442103.1:15918508-15939252 GCF_000325575.1 Pteropus alecto
ACTGAAATGAATAGATTCCTTAATGAATTCACTTTGTTTAGAAGCATTCTTTATGGGCTCAACTTGATATTTTATGAAAATTACTCTAAGATGAATTATTTTTAATGACCATACAAAACTTATGTGATTTTTCAGTCATTCCTTTCACTTAACAAATTTCTAAAAATGGAAATCATTTTAAGTTGTAGAAATCCCTTTTTATTCCTCCTTCCTGTTTCATTCGTTATTCATGCAACATTTCGGGGAAGGTCAATTTCTCTGAAGACAATAAAACCTTTTATTTAAAAGGCTTCAGTTATTCATGATTTAAGAAAGAGCTTAAAAGCATTTGGAAAATTCAATATGTAAGGAATCAGATTTCCACAGAAATAAGAAACTATATGGAAGAGAAAATGCTTCATAGATGTGGCAGAAACAGCTATTGCTTGTAAAATTTTGTCTTGCGGCATCTAATATTGAAACCATAGTAAAAACGTGGGCACATAAAGCTCTTCTTTCTCACCATAACCAGCTTGAGCAGGTCTGCGGCATTGCCCCTCTCCTCCTCGGTTCTGGAATCTTTGACTGTCATTTCCTGCAGCTCATCTTCTTTCTTTAGAATATGGTTTATATAATCCTAAATCAGCAGAATAAGGTAAATTAAGAAAAACCAGAAATAAGGTAGAGAGAGACACCAATATAATCAACAGCAACTTGAAATATTATAAAAAGATTAAGAGTATTTAGGTTCACAATGCTCAACGACCAGTGAGTCACTGGTCAAGCCACCTGGAAAGCCTTTTCTTTAATATGTTAGTAAACAAAGACCTGAACAATTGAGAAGCAAAGCTTTAAGGGCCATGGGTTATTAGAACTGTACGAGGACTTCAGAGAGGCCCAGCTTCTAATCTATGCTCCAGTGTCCTCACCAATAAAATGGACAGAGTTGGGCTAGATGATTTCCAGAATCCTTTGCGGGGACAGTCTTTGTAATTCTATGAATGTAAGTTGCTTAGTCCATGCCTTTGCTTCCACTTTTTCCATAAACATTTGATCTATTTCCATAAATAATGGTCCCCTGCTCTACTCCAGATGCTGGATATATAACAATAATCAAAACACATATGATCTCTCTTCTGAGACAGTTAACGAACTAGATGGAGAGATAGATATGCTTATACAATTAACTATATGTTTACAAATTCTTAGGCCGTTTATAAAACCAAACAATCCTTTTCTTCCACAGACAATATCTGATTAATATGCAGCTCTATCTTTTTCCAGCGGTCACTAGGCTTGTTCTCCATAAAATGAGCCGAGGGGGAATCCATAGAGCAACCACATAGAAAGTTACTCACCTTCTCAATGTGTTTGGGGCCTCAACACTTCCTACGCCTCCTGGGAATCATTACGTATTTTCTACCTCTCAGCGTCCTACCCTCTAGGAGGCCGACATTCAGGCGTTGCATTAATTACATGATTTCAGGCTCCTTAGGAAACCGAATGGAAGGCTTGCCCGTTCCTGATTTCTGGGGTCAGGTTACCTGGATTCCATTACCTTCAGGGAAATCTGCAGCTTCAGTTTCACGTCCTTCTTCATGACCTCGTGCTGGACGAACTGGCGCATCTGCAGCACATCGGGGCAGTTGAGAACAGGAGCCGGGGGATTCACTAGCTGTCTGATGCCAGTCAAAAGGCCCTTCCAATTCTGAGTGCCAAACGGAGGTCCTGGAGTTTTTTTCTGTTGACGAAACAACGCAAAACAACCACCAATGAAATAAAAATGTTTTAACGTTAGACTTTTTTTTAACTGAGTACTTACTGTGTTTATACTACACTAGGAACCACTTGGAGGGGAATGGAAAGGTGAAAAAAAATGATTCCTGCTCTCGAAAAAATTCAGACATAAGAAAATTTGGTAACAGAGCTGGGCAAGCTTTCCTTTTCATATGTGTTACCAATAATCTGGATATTTTAAAAACTCGTTGCATGAGGTCCCACTGTATAGCATTTAGGGGAGTGCTAAGCAATACTGTGTCGTGATAAGGCAGCTGCAGCCCAGCTTGGGACAAGTGCATGTGGCTATTCTTTAATACCCACAGGTAGCCAAAGACATTGGGAATTAAACAGTATTTGACTCTCTTGTTCCCTGTTCATTTTGACCTAGAGATTCTTTGAGAGAGAAATCAACCGTAGATTTGGGTGGTCTTTGAGCTCATTCTAGATGAAGCATGCCTCCAGAATCTCCCCAGGATCTCTTGAGCAGAAATCTTTGCCTTAGATTGACTCACATCTCAGTGTTAACCTTGTAATTGATTTTCAGGCGTGGTATGATTTGATGCCCTAGTGTGTCTGATGTGCGTCATTTTAAATTGCTATTCAGTGTCCAATGCCTGGTCAGTGATAATCACTCAGGGTCCTGCCTGGGCTGGGCCACTCCCACTGGACATAGAAGGTCAACAGCTATAGGAGCTGCAGAAGAAGAGAATGAACTTCCTTCATGAATCTCAGATGTGGCATATTATTTGTCATAACGTAGGACTTTCAACTTGGATACAGCTAGTGATTCATTAGGTGTGGCCTTTTCATTTTTTAGATAAGAAAGTAGAGGTCCAGTGTGACTTGTCTCAAATCTCACACTAATAACTGGTCAAGCCAGGATGAGAATTCAGATCATCTCCATTCACCATGTCACTCATAATCACCAAATTACAATACAGGACCAGGCGGTCTTTGCTATCTTAAGGGTTCGTTATTTGTGCCCCTGCTGTTACAAGACTGTGCAGGGAAGCAAAGATCATCACAACTCAAAGCACAGGTTCCTCTCTGTGATCGTGTTTTCAATGTCTCCACTGATTTAATAATTTTACTCCTGACAATATCCTCAACACGCTACATAAATTGCCTGCAAAATTAAAGGGCAAATCTTGCAAGATGCAGGACTTCCTGGTTCTTGCTCGAAAAAATTTCTTTCATTCTTTAAAAAACTGTAGGTGGCGCTTCTCTAACCTGACCTAAGTACATTTACCTTTTAAGGTGCAAATCCATGTGTATAATCCTTCACATTATTCTTATATATTCCCTTTGTGCATTAATGAATTAAGAAAAAAGGGAGAGTGAAAGACCTAAAATTGTGTATTAAAAACTAACAAATAAGGAAGGAGAGAAGGAAAGATTTCTGTGATGCATAATATCAGTAATTCTGTGATTGGAGAGGTATAATGTGGGTTACTCAGAGTGAATATTTTCATATTAGAGGAAGATGTTCAAGCCTGCAATACAGGATAAAAGAAGAAATAAAGCAGATTAGTTAGTCAGGCATATCTAAAATCTGCAAATGTTAAAATCTTTAAATATAAAACTCCTTAAGCCCATTAACAATTTACACGAGAATAAAAATACACGAATATGTGGGAAAAGACCTGAGCTGCGGTGCATTAGCGGACGGGTATGCAAATATGGTGACTTTTTCGCAGGAAAATTCATACCTCGATGGAGGGAAATGTCTCCCATGACCTTGACTGGAGATTGTGAGGAATAATTGTATCTAATTCTTTCTTCATTAGCCATGGTGATGCTTCGTGAAAAGGGCGAAGGACGGTGATGCTGAGGGCACCTAGTTCAGAGAGAGTTTTCACAGGGTCACTTCTCCATTAAAAGTATTCTGAAAAATTCAGGAGATATTCACTATATTCAACAAACACTTTTGGATAAGTGAGACACAGCGATTATGCTTAAGGGTCTTACGACCAAACACAAAAGATTGTAACACCTAGAGACTGGGCTTAGATCACGTGGAAGTATTCGGTGACACCTCATTGTCATTCGAAAACCACCTCCCGTCAGGCCAGGTCCACCAGGAGACATTTCTTGAGCTCAGGCATTTCTTCCCTCCCCACTGCCCCTACCTGAGAGCGCTGCCTCAGAGGGCAATGACGAGCGGGTCTGCCCACGTGGGCCAGGGGGACTGATTCTGTTAGACCCTGATCTATGCTCTTCTTCGACTTCGCATTACTCATAGGATGAAACTGAGCCCTTAACACTCTCCAGTCCCTGCCTCAACTTTGCACCATTTTCCCTTCCGTGTTTCGGCTACGTGGGCCCTTTTCACTCGTTCTTCAGTGTTTTATGCTTCCTGGTTTGTGTTCTCTCCTCCTACTCTAGTTACTCCTACTTGCCGCCAGCTCTCAACTCCAGTGTCTTCACGGAAACGTTCTGGACTATGTCCGTTTCGGCTGTTAGAGGCTCTCACAGAACCACCTTCCTTTCCTTCGTAGGCCTGCTCCCAATCTATAATCAGTTATCCGTGTGACTATACAGTTACTGCCTATCTCTCTCATTAAACTCTAAGCTCTGTGACAGCAGGGTCCATGCTGTCTTAGCTCATGTCCCTAACTCCCAGCCAGGGTGTGGCGCATGGTAGGCTGTCAAATGGATGCTAGTTAGATGACTGACTAACAAAGCACTTTGAATTCTTATTCTTACATCGTCCACACAGGCACTGCGCAACCGGTTGGGGCATGCGCTCTTCACATTCACAGACAGATAGGAAAGTTGACTACATCGTGCACATGTGCACGGATACACTTAGATATCAGTGCACAGGCCTATTCATAAACGAGCACGAAATGTATCCTAGCAACTGGAGAAAAGATGACACACACGCGCACAGATAAACTAGAGACAGCACACTAGTTTGGTACACAGATAATATGCAAGTTTATATCTATGTTTAAATACACAAATGGTTCTTACTGATGATTCTTAATGCAATATGGGTCTCTAGCCTTTAGTCACATATTTCTTTGAAATCGATGCAAATGATATAAATGACCAATGACTCTATCATATAACTTATCCTATATTTCAGGTGGGCTTTCTAACTCATACATCAAATGTAATTTCTCTTATTTTATTAAATTCATCAAGACAATGCCTTCAACATGACAAAAAATAAACTTACGGGAGACAGCTCACTTTTCTTTGCTTTGTTCCCTACCAAGATGAAAAGAAGAGGAGCCTAGGTACACACCTAAACACAGAAACAAATCTGCTTGTAGGTAGGAGAAGGACTCGCCCACCAGTCACATAGGCTGATGTTCAGATAAAGCTTGGTACGAATATAAAAAACCGTAAAGAGGTTGACATGGCCAAGTGGAAAGTAGAGTTGAAAAGTGAGCAAAGGGAAACAAAGGAGAGATGACCCGGAGGTGAACTGGATAAAGAGGGTGAGAGTTGGTGGGGGACACAGTGAGCCCCCGAGAGTTCGGGTTCTGTACCTGGCTGCTCCTGCACTGGCTCCTGAAGAACGACAGCTGTTGATTCTCCATATGCCAAGGAGAGGAATTCCTCTATGTCACTGTCACGAAGAAGTTCCACTCCCGATCCATCCGCATAGATAACAAAAAATCTACACCAAGAAACAAAAATCTAATTATTTGGAATAGTCAGTTAACATCCTCCTTGCACTTGGAATTAAAAATAAAGGTCCTGGTATTATTTTTATCATATTACCTGGGGACATGTTCACCATAGATTTGTAGATGATTCTTATGAAGGTGAGTCGATGATAAACTGTCATAGCCTTCAGGTTCTGTATTTAAATCATCTTCCGAATTGTCTTCAGGTAGCAGAGTTGACGTGCTACCATCAGCCATGACCTAAGGGACAAAGAAAGTAAATGCCATGAAGCTTACATTCCTGCCGATCGCATTTGAGAAAGCAAGTGACGTTTTGGTATTCTTAGAAAACCAGGGATGTTTATTTGCAAAGTATTGCTCACGAAGTACAGAAAGGTGAAAACCCCCAGACCACACGTGCACTGTGAAAACACACCAGAAAACAAAGAGGAACACACTGAGGAGGGTGACTGGGATGGCAGGGCACTCCAACCCTCATCTTCTGAAGACGAGTTCAGGGAACAGGGCGTTTAAACATGGAGAAAAGGCTACTCATGTGATAGCTGTCTTGAAATATTTAAAAAAAATGACAGCATGGAAATGGTTTATATTCTGCGATTCCAAGTGCAGAATTAGGACCCATGGATAAATTACACGGGAAAGCAGATTTAGCGTCACTAGGAGAGGAAACGTTTTCGCCATCACTAATGCCTAGATACGGCCGGGGTCCCTCCAGGAAGGAGTGTGGTTCAGGCCGAAGGACCACTGACGGGGTGGCCACGAGGAGCAGCAACGCCCTGCAGGGTGCTTGGCCTGTGTGGCCCACGTGTTTCAACCTAGAGGGCTTTGGGCTTTCAATTGCAATTCATCGTAAATTGAAATTTATTAGCAGCCTGAACTCACACTGAGAAGACTCTCATTTATTTAGTACAGAAAAAAGCAGCTGGATCAAGACTTGCCTGCCCACCCAACAAAGTTGGTATGGTTCCAAATCTGAAAAATTACTTTACCACTCACTAGCTGACACATGAAATCCTACTGTCGGTTGAGGAGTGAAAAATACATACAAGCGCCCAGAGGAGGGGCTGGTAAACCCTTTTCTGTCAAGGGCCAGACAGTAAATATTTTAGGGTTTGTGGGCCATACAGTCTCTGTTGCAACTACTTAACTCTGCCATTGTATGCAAAGGCAGCCATAGACAATGTGTAAGCCAAGGCACTCTGATGCTAATGTTCCAATGAAACGTTACATAATAACACTGAAATTTGAATTTCTCATAATTTTTGTGTCATAAAATAGTCTTCTCCTTTTGATTTTTTTCCCAATCTTTTAACAATGTAAAAGCCATGTTAGCTGTTGGGCCTGTGTAAACAAGTGAAATCAACAAAGCCCTAGCCCCTCTCTTCGTGCTAACGATGCGCTTTACCTGAAAGATGTTTCCCTCGGGATCCAGGACCTCGCAGATCACCTCCGAGGTGTGCTTCATGATGTAGCGGCTCGCTCGCAGCTGCTCGCGTTCTTGGGAGGGCTGGTAGACGTCGCTGCTCGATTCGTGGCAGTAGATGGCCGAGCAATCCCTATCGATGTGAAGGCAGCCTGTGTTCGGAGGTAACACCTGGAAGGGTGACAGAAAGAGAGGAATTGTTAAAAATCTCTTGTTTGAATTTGAGGGATTTTGAAAATCATTTGGGGCAAAAAAATTATCCATAGATCCCAGCCACCAACTTTTCCTTCAGGGAGAAAACCCGAGAGAGGGCTTAGGGTTTGGGAAGGGCTACCTGATCGGAGCCCAACTAAATAATAGGGGATAATCTCTCCTATATCCTTATATTTTATCCACTCACTTTAATAATCTCTTCTAAGGAACTGTTTTGTGCCTTCTTATTTCAGATATTTAATATAAAAGAATAAAAACATATTTTAACTGAAGTAAACACATTTGGCCTAGACTATTCAAAAAGTCTGCAATTTTTTCTTGGACAAGAATCATCCCCAAGAGGGTCAGAAGCTGTTGGACAAATGCTTTTAGAAGCTTTTATTTGTCCTCATTCCTATGCTGGCATGCCCACTTGTGACACATTATAATCGCAGAGAACAACAATTGCTATACCTACCTTCCCTCTGATGTTTTGATTACTCTTTCTGGCACTACCAAGGCGCAGCAGTGGCCGACACCAAGCCCTGCCTGTCTCTCTTACACACTGCCGAAAATCCAGTCTCGCTCATCATAGTGCCCGTGATCATCACGGTGCCAGGGCCAGTGAGCAGAGGATGGGCAGAAGGTATTTTTGAATAACACATTTCAGTTCTATAAAACTTTAGAACTACAAGTCATTGGTAAACTTATTGTGAGAGTATTTGTTTGTTTCAGTTGGGAACTAAGGAGCGACCAACCTTCTAGTCCTTTCTTGGGCTGTGTTTCGGGACACTGGGCAAACCTGGAAGGAACAAGTGGCTACACAACAATGGCAGACACTGAGCATCTCCAAGTTGGATTTCTTTGCTGTTCACGTCTTTTCCTTCAGTGGGAACTTTCGCTGGTGCTGAAATTCCTCGGCCCTGCTAGCTGTAATCATTAGAGCCGGGGGCTATGCTAAAAACAAGGTAAAGGCCGGCCTCATCACAGAATCTTAGGAGATTCCCGTGACTCCTGGTGCGGCACATGGTACTGGAATGCGGCCGTGGCCAATCTTCCTGAACATGGACATTGCGATTGCTGCGGAAGACAAAGAGCAGCACCGTCTCCTCCTGCCGCGATGGTTCAGTCACTGCTCACTTTCAGCACCTTCCTGGCCCCCTGGCAATCCACACTGGGTGAGGAGCGAGTAGGACAACGTTATCAGGACGGGAGGGATAAAGCGGCTTCAGCAGCCCTTGTGGTAACAACTGTTTGTCACTGAGGCCTCTGTCCACCGTCTTCCGGCCTGGCGCTCTCGGTGTCCTGCGACATCGTATGCTTTCCTAGCACTCGTGCCCCTTGTCCAGCAAGTGGAAGGTGAAGGCAAATCCTTGTGAGACTAGCGGGTCTGCAGGCCGACAGCAGGTGGGGTGTTGAACAACATCGTATGGTTTCCTAGCACTTGTGCCCCTTGTCCAGCAAGTGGAAGATGAAGGCAAATCCTGCGAGACTAACGGGTCTGCAGGCCGACAGCAGGTGGGGTGTTGAACGGGGAAACGCAGGGAGATAGTGGGGCTGCCGACGGGGTTCTCCCCGGCCCTCCGAGCACGAGGCTTTGCTGCAGCGGGGCAGCTGCCCTCCCGGGACCACACGGACCTGCGAGTCCGTGGGGAGATTAGGTGGAGCGGGGATGGACTGCAGTGGGCAGGACGGGAGAGGTGGCAGGAGGTGGAGCTGGTCCGGTAGGCACAGGCTGGCTCACCTGACTGCACCGAGCAGCCGTTGTGCCCACCACCGACCACGTAAAGGCTCCCACCAAATACATTCTAGTTTATAACCTTGACCCGAAAACACCAAAGCACTGTTAAGACAAGCAGAACAATGAACAATGTTTATTCTTCCTGGATGGATTGTGAAAGGAGACTAAAGAGTCTCAGGTCAGACGAGACGAGAGAGCTAGGCCGTCCACGTGGCAGGAGTGTTCACTGCCCCAGAGGGGAGGGTGTCCTTAGCCGAATGGACTCCCATCTTTGGCACACCTCACTTTCTCCCCACACCTACCTGGTATGTTCCCTGCGGCTTTGCAATAACAGACGTCCCATCCCCAAACGTAGCACAGCAGCTACTGTCCTCGCAGTTGGTGATGACAGTGGCGTAGTGCGAGTTTTCTACGCGCATGCACTTCACCTGCCTGGTGACCGTCCGCAGATCTTCGGCTGCAAGCAAACGCGAGGTGAGCAGATGCGCACACAGGCAACGTGCTCACCTGCCGACCGCGCTCCTCCTGGCCGCCTGGCCCAGGAGCGAGACCGGGGCGGGAGCGCGGTCCGCTCCCTGTCAACGCGGAGAACTCCTCCAGAGTAACTCTTCTGGCTTACTTTGGTGTCCTGTTTTGTTCTCACTACTATTTTTATTTTGAGAAATTGAAAACATCCAGAAAAGCATAAAGTATAAATTAACTATTCATATACTCACCAACCAAAATTAATATTGTTCACATTTTGCCATATTTGCTTCAACACTTTTAATATGTATGTAAGAGGAAAATGACAGAAGGTTGAAGTTCACTTTCCTCTTTACCTCTGGATTTATTTTCTTCTCTTGCAACCCATTCGTATGCCTTTATATAAGTGCATATCAAAAACAAGGAACAATATTTCACGTGCTTTACGTTGGCATAAGTTATATATTACTCTGCAGCATTGCACACCTGCCTTTGTCACTTATCATTGACACTGTGACTACTGGACTGATGACTACCCCACTGAAAATTTAAAACGTTGTTTAGAATTGGCATCACTACGTCAGCTTATTTGCACCCATGGAAATGTCTTCCTTCTATTGATGTCATTGTTCCCCTTCCCTTTCTCACAAACAAGCCTCATCTTTATCTCCTAATCAGGACTCAATTTGGGTTCCTGCCTGAATCAGTGCTTTCTGAACAGATATATATATATATATATATATGTATATATATATATAGCAGGACTCAAAGGGAAAAAAATCCATAACAGACAAAAAAAATAGTGTATGAATTGAGTAAAATATAAGAAAAAGAGAACCTCTTAAGACAATTAAAAAAAAAAAACCTATCTCTCAAATAAGTGCTTTTTGCCTCTCACTTTGGCCTTTTATTTTTATGTTAACAGTGCTGAAAATGGAAAAGGCACTATTACTATCCATCAGCCACTAGAGCTCTTATCACTCCCGTGTCTGCCGAGGATAAAGATCATGATAAGGGGGCCTCCTGGGCCCTGCTTTGGACTGCATGAATATTCTTCTGTTGACTGAGTTCTTCGAAAAATTATTTTTCTTATGTGTATGTTCAAAAATCAGTGAGGTTCCTAGCTGTCTTTTCATAAAGACTTATAAAATATTGTCCTATACTAGAAAAATAAAACTTACATATTTCTTGATCATCTGGAGGAACTATATGATCTTCATAAACTTGATAAAAGGTTGTGATTCTGGTACCATCGGCGTGATCCACTATCCGAGTACCATCTCTCGTTTCAACAATGACCACTTTGTCCTCTCGAGTCGTCATAACCTGAACAGACAGGGGTAGAGGGCGGTCATTCCATCACGTGGTTAATGCCAAGCATGTTTACTTTTTACACTCCATCGAATACTATCAAAATCCTAGTGATTTATATCAGTGAAAGTTTTATCTCATCTACTTGGTCCGTTACAGTGATCCTGAGAGGCAGGCAATGATGTCCCCATTTTGTAGATGAGGAACTTTAGGCTTCCAGAAGAAACTTGCTTGAGGTCACCCAGCAAATGCCAGGGCCGGTGCCAGACTAAGGCTATTTCGACTTCAAAACTGATTGCTTCTTCCACTGTCGCATATTTGTGAGTAAAAGTTAACATCGGGACTGGCCTGACCCAGGTCTGCCTGGGAAAATGACCTCAGGTCTTGCTTCCTTAGACTCTAGAGGTTTCCGGTAAGCATGGCGCGCTGAGCCTCCCTTGCCTGTTTGCGAGTTGGTGTGCAGGCCTCAGCCTGACATCAGAACAGAACGTGAGGACTGGTGGGGAACAGAGATCGTGGCTTCTGCGTGTCAGACTGATCCGCACACTCACATGCTCCTGTCTGTGGCTGTCACGTATGCCTGTGTGGGGCTGAGGGTAACAGGAGCTGTGCCTGTGGGTCGCTGCTGGGCCTCCCAGTGGGGCCAGGCTGCTGCAGCGCGCTGACCTCCGGTCCTGCACCCTTCCCTGAAGCCAGGGAAATGCAGTTGTAGAGTAAAGCTGATCGTGTCCTGTTATCGTGACTGTCCATTTTAACCTGATCCAGTGGAGAGTATTACTGTACAAACTGGATAGAATATTTGAGAAAGAAAATAGCTGTTGTCACCCAAGACAGGAAGCCACAGTGTAGCCACTTTGTCAGCCCAGTGTCATCCAGGTCTATTCCAGCGCAACCCCACTGAACACAGGTTTATGGGGTGCTGACTATGTGCTGTGAACCATGACAGGTGCTGGGAGTTACAGACCAGACGAAGGATAGTCATTACAGAAGATGCTGAAAGAGCCATTTGAGGGACCACTGTCTGCCGTGAGCGTCCTGACGCGGTCTGGCTTCCCCTCTGAGGAAGCAATGCCTGAGCTTGGACTTAGTGTGTCAATGTAGGGATGCCACACAGGTGAAGGCGTGCTCGACACGAAGGCTCGCAGAGGGCAGCAGGGAGAGTGGTGGGAAAGGCTGGAAGGAGAGATACGGAACTGGGAAGGGCTTCGGGCCATGCTAAGGACTTTCGTCTTTATCCCAAGGAGGGCAAAGCAGTACTGAATGGTTTTAAGTTTGTAGACTAGAGTAGGAATCACAGAAAACATTCAGTTATCATGACAAATGCTTCAACTTAAAGAACAATCAGGCCCTTATATACAATAGCTAAACAGTTGACCAGCAAAGCTCTAAACCCATGTGTTTGTGTGTGTGTGTGTGTGTGTGTGTGTGCACGTGCGCACATGCACATTTGTAGATGCGGCAGACATGGAGACGCATGGCCCAGATCTCTCTCAAGAAAGGACTTCTTCCCCAGCAGCAGGGGACAGTCAGGAAACTGCCCGTTAGCTCTCAGCTCTTTCGGCGTCTGCCTTGGCCGCAGAGAGATGCTTTGCCTGACACATCGTTCCAAGTAGCTGCGTCCAGGGACCACTCTGAATCCTCCTACCAGACTTGGGACACTGGGGCAGGGGATACTGGCTCCTGAGCTCCTGCTGGTTGACCGAGGCTTTGCTGGGTCTGCGCCGAGCTCAGCTTCTGCCCATGCCCATTCGTGCTTCTTCCCCCTTCCTTTCACAGCCGGTGTCCCTAACAAATATCTTGCACCCCAAACTCCGCCTCAGTGTTTGCTTCTGGAGAGTTCAACCACCAACGATTGGGTTGCAAATTACAGAATACATATTTTAATCATCGAGTATTTTCTTACTTCTTACTGTCCTAACTGTAATGAACACAGTATTTCCCCAAGGGGTCCAGATGGATATGAGAGTAAGTTTGCTATTTTTTGACTCAGATGTTCTGTGGCTATTGGGAGCAGGGGATAATTACCTTCTTATCTCATTACGGTAGGCAGAAATCACTGTATTTAAGAGGGAAACGCATGCTGATCATTACTTTAGGTTCTTATCGTTGGCACTCTCAGCCAGGTGTGTATAACGAGAAATACTGCTGTAGAATGTAGTGGGTGAGACTTGGGCTGCTCGAGTTCAAATCCTGGCTCCACAGATGGCTGGGGGACTTAGGCAAGTTGCTTAACCTCTCTGTGCTCTGGTTTCCTCATCTGCAAAAGGAGCCAACACTCGTGTCCTCTCCAGGGATGTTACGTGCGGTAAATGAGATAAAGCCGGGAACGTGCTCAGCGCTTAGTTGGTCATCAAGTTAGCAATGATTAGTACTAGAACCTCATCAAGTATAGATATTTCCATATTATGGCTTAGACTTACACATTTCACAATGCCACATAACATCCACATTTTCTGGTCACACGAGAACGTTTCCTGAACACCTGACAGGGCTGGATCTGGTAGTAATCTTCCCGACTATTCCAGGTAATGGCTATTATCTCAACATTGTGATAAGGAAGCCCAGACGAGACGCTTGTCCGAAGCCACGCATCCAGTAAGGCGTGTGTCTGGGGCTCAGACCCAACAAGATCAGTGCCCGCTCCTCTAAACCTGACGCTTTGTGTCAGGTGTTGTGAAAAACACCCATCTTCAAGTTCGTTTCATAGGATCAGGTTAGTTTTTTGGCCCTTATTTGCATAGTTGGTAAAGCACTGGGATCTGGAATGCAATCTTGGGGTCCACGTTCTGACTACCACACGCTGTGTGATGTTGGAAAAATTATTTACCCTCTCTGATAAATAATAAATTTCTTAGCTACCTCATCTGTAAAATGGAAACAATAGTCTGCTGTGAGAATTAAATGACTTAGTATTTGGAAAGCATGAGAAAAGGGCCTGAACACAATGAGTGCTCAGTAAATATTATTATCATCGTTAGTCTTCTGTTAGGTGTCTGATGTTTAATTTATACTTGAATTCAGGCTCTCGGATGTTGGTTCGTGCCTCCACAATGGTGATACGTATTAATAAGGGAAATTGAGAGTTATTACCTAAGAAAACATTAATAAAAATTATAATAAGCCAAAGAATCGATACCAGGAGCTGAATTAAAGTGAGTTATCTGAAGTGACCAAAACGTCTTCATGAGATGATACCTATTTTGAGTCTTCCAGAAAAGATAAATAGCACACAAAGTCAGATATTATGAAATTATTTCAGAAACAGACTGAAGAAGAAGGGAAAACACGGTTGATCAGTCAATGTCATTCATCTCAACAGGAAGCAAACGTTTTGCTTCTGACCAGCAGCACGTGGCTGTAAACAAGGGCAGGAACCTGGGAAGTTCTTCATCTTGTTTAGATTCAGATGGTGCTGCAAAGTTCCTCAAAGATATCAGAGGACTAACTGGAAAATGCAAAGAGCCCAGTTTTCAGTCACCGACAATTGGTTCTAATCCTGGCTCCCACACTTCTGTACTCCTGACCACGTTATGTGACTTGCTGAGGCCCAATTTCCTCATCTGTGTAATATCATTGGCGTGAGGACTAATGAAATAATGTATGCAAAACCCCTAACCGGAAGCCTGGAATGTAGAAGGTGCTGTTGTTCATTTCAGGAATTTCACACCCTAAACAAAACCATTATTTTCTATACCACTCATCTGCTACTTATTTTTATGCTACAAATACAGTCTTTTTTACAGTTGCTCTGTGATGTCCTTGAGTTTTAATGTGAGCGTTTCTTTAAATATACTATAAGTTCTTTGAAGTCAAAGACTATGAATAAATTTCTATCATTCAACATCAGGTGCAAGCAAAGAAGCAGGTATAAGGCACAGGCACTCACTTCTAGAAAGTAAGACATATATACAAATGCATTCAACATTAGGAAATATATGACATCATTAATCATATATATCTTACAAGTGGTACAGAAAATTCATGACCTGTCTCTCATTTCAAAAATTAGTATTTCATGGTACACTATGCTGGTCAAATAAACCACACAATGCTTTTAGATTTGGGAGGAAGAGTCCATCCATTCATCCATCCATTCATCTATCCATCCACTACTTCCTACTTAAAAAATAGTTACTGAAAATTTATTCTTTGCCAGGCATCCTTCTATGTGTTGTTTCAGAATTCTAGCAATTTAGGAAGTTTTGCAATATGTAACAGTTTGCCATACCGTTCCACTGATGGGATCTTTGGCTTGAAAGGATAACAACGGTGCCAAGTCTGCTATTCTTTCTGATCCTTTGGTGCCGATCCGATTCCCTTCAGGTGTGGTTGTAAACCAGGTGCCTACGTGACCCTCCACAGGACTTACTGTTTGAACTATTTCTGGGGGAGGTTCATGGATTTCATTCTTATGTGGCACTGATAACTGATTTTTGTGACTCCTTCCTGCGGAAGTTCAAGTAAAATCAAACACAACGATATAACTATAATATCAATTATACAAATCATTCATTATTTTGATATAGTGTAAAGACATTGTGGTATAAAAATTCTAAGGTATATTCATTAATTATATTATTTCTCAAAGGGTAAGATATCAGGTAATGAATATCTTAATCTTGGCACTTGAACCTTGGCTGGATTCTCATCACCTCCCCTCCAAACATACATGTGGCATATATACAGTTCACTTTACGACACAATACCTGTTTTGGTCAATTTCTGTACACTTTCGAGTCTTCATTATAGTTCCCTGGATACCAGATTTTGGGTTCTGTGCAGTGGGTTTTAAAGCCTACCTTTTCCTCTCATATATCTGTCAAACTTCCAGACTCCTTTTACTAGATTTTTAACTTTTCGGTCTCCTGATTTTGTTATTTTTGTCAGGCATAGATAGGGAACATCTTTCTTCAGCCCTGAATCTGAAGAACCTTATCAATTAGGCATATCCTTGGCCTCTCACTAGGGGAGAAGATTTGTTCAGTTTAATCACTACATTGATAATCATTTGATAACAACTTCCCCACCCCATTCCTCCCTGCCACCATCCATACTGAACAGGAAGATACCCTCTTGGAACTCTGTGAATAATATCTCTAACCTTCTATCAGAATAGATTTACTCCATTTGTATAACTAATAGTGAGTAATCTATAGATGAGATTTACCAATGTTATCAAGACTCAATCTAAATAAACTCAGGCCTAGAAACAGATTGCAAGCAAAGATGACAAGAATCGTTAACCAGTAAAATCCTTCAGTTTCATACCACGAATTGCATATCAGGGCATGGATCTTAGCTGGCCTAAGATGCAGACTCAACTAATAGTGGGAACCAAAGAAGATACACATCAAGCTAAGCCTTTCCATTGCCTTCAGATAAATTTTGGACCTATTTATATTTCTAGAGCACTAAGAAAACAGAAAGCTACACCTGTAGAAAGATTTAGAATGAAGCTCAGAGAGCCAAAGTGGCAAAAATAATGAAAGAAAGGTTAAAGACCTCTAACATATGTTTAATTGGAATTTTAGAAGAGAAAGAAATGGATCAGAAATATTTGAAGAAATAATTATTGAGAACTTTTCAGAATCATTGAAAAATAATAATCTACAGACTCAAGAAGCACAATCTATTCTTACTTGTAAATAAAAAGAAATCCACTACTTATATCATATTGAAATTTTAATAAAAAAGAAAATATTTAAAAGGCAGGTTATCTTCAAAGCAACAACAATTAGACTCACAGCCAACTTTTCAACAGTGACATTGAAAGCAAGAAGAATATGGAGAATTATTATCAATGTACAGAGAGAAAATACCTGTCAATCTATAATTCTATACCCCGTGAAATTATCTTTCAAGAATGAGGACAACATAAAGATATTTTTCAGAAAATATCTGTTATACAATAAATACACTAAAACCTTAAGTTAAAAGATAAAAATTGGCAGGTAAGAACGTTTGAAAATCCACTCCTTCATAAAAACAGTGAGAACACTTGAAAAAAAATGAACAAATGTAACTTTTTCAGAACTCTGGAAATAAACCAAAGAATTGCAACAATCTGAAGAACAATTTAAGAAAAACAGCTGAATCTCAATAAGAAAAACTGCCTCGTGGTGTTATAACTTGCTCTATTCCCATCCTTCCTCCTCTCCCATCTGCAATTCCATAAAAAAAAAAAAGAAAATGATAGCCCTCAAATCACGTAGCTGTGAAAAACAACGCCAGAGCAGCTGCTGGAGGGAGCAGATGGGTCTGGAATTCTCCCGGAAAGCCCCGTTCTCAGAGAACTGTCATTGTTTGACTTGTCTGAAACTCCCTGGAAATCCCTACTCTGACTTGAGTCAGAACTCACTCACTGTCTTTTTCTGGGGACCTTGTTCAAACAATCAGTGGCAACTGTTTTCAATGTGGCTGCCTGAGGCAGCAATAATAGTTGGGGTGAGCAAGAGGCTGGCCAAAAAATTTTAAAGGGAAAACTAGAGCATGAGATGTCCACTGGGGGCTTTGAAACATTTTGACATTTGTGTGGGAATCTAGAAGCCACATGCACATGCAAGACTGTACTCATGCCCAGGAAGGACCTGAGAAACACCAAATCTCTCACCTCTAGCTGACCTTGAAACTGAGGCTAGGGTCTAAACCGTCAGAGTGATGAAGGTGTTCCCCAGTAAGCACACAAAGATCTTGGTAAAGGCTGGGAGACTCTTTGGTTTGAGGCATTTAGGGAAATCTCTGTCCAATCACTGTCTGACCACTAAGCTAACTGAGCAGAGATTTTGATGGCGACACAAAATAAAGGAAACAGACTATGGAATAAGTCCAGGAAAGTCTCGGAACAGCAATAACAGCAGCAATAACAAACCCTGGAGGTGGAGAAACAACTTCACACCCACTAGAATGGCTACAGACAGACGGTAACAGCGTTGGCAAGGGTGTGAAGAAGTTGGAAGCCTCATTCATTGCTGGCAAGAACGTAAAATAGTGCAGTTGCTTTGGACAACAGTTTGTCGGGTCCTCAAAATACTAAAGACAGAGTTACTCTATTACCCAGCAATTCCGCTCCTAGGCATCTACTCAGAGAAATGAAAATACATGTCCACACAAAAACTCATACGAAAGTGTTCATAGCAACTTTATCTGTAATTTCCAAAAAGTGGAAACAACTCAGATGTCCATCGATTTATGAATAGATAAGCAAAATGTGATATATCTGTATAATGGAGTACTATTCAACTGTAAAAACGAAGTATTGATACATGCGACAACAAAGATTAACCTTGAAAACATTTTGCCGAAAGAAGCCAGTCACGAAGGCTACATATTGTATGTTTCCATTATATTAAATGTCTAGAACATGTAAATGCACAGAAATAGTACTGTAGTGGTGCTGAGGCGCCAGGAGGTGGAATGAGGAGTGACTGCTGATGGGTACTGGCTTCTGGTAGGGGAGTGATGAAAATGTTACAAATTATGTAATGGAGGTGGTTGCACAACTCTGTGAAATACTAAAACTGTTTACTTTAATAGGTGAATATTATGGTCTGTTAATTATATCTTAATAAGGCTGGCATTAAAATATAACTCATGGAATGATGCTAACACAGTACACTGAAGTAAATTTATAGCCACAAATGCTTATATTAGGAAAGAAGAAAGCCTAAAAGTTAGTGAACCACTTTAGATAGACAAAAAAGAACAGCAAAAAAAACTGAAAAAAACTGTGAGAGACTTTCTGTTTCAGTCAGATAGGTAGCAGCAAGAGTTATGACTCTTCTCATTCTGTAAATCACTGAAGCAATAAGAACAACAGAAAACCCAGAAATTACAGTTGTAGAAAAACTAGGGAAACCCTCATACTCCAACTGAACTACCAAAAGCACAGCCAAAGAGGAGGCCTGCCGAGACGGACGTAGGAGAGCTGCTGGGATGGACGAGGTGCAGGTACATACATGTAGCTGCTCGCAGATCTCGGAACTTTTCAATAGTCACTCCTCTAAAAGGCCAGGATCCCATTCCAGAAGAAGCCTGTGCAGGCAGAACCCGAAATGACTAGAGCAGGACCCCGAACGATCCCCGATATAGAGAGACACCTCCCTGATATAGAGAAAGCTCTTGCGCTCACCCACTTCCTTTCCTGCTTTGTAAGTTACTATTTGAGGACCTCATGCCTGGAGCTGATGCGGCCTTCTTGCAACCCTGAGGAAAATATCAAGAGAACCACAGAGATGCCTGCTCGGAATCTTGACACTGATATGCTCACCAACCCTAAAACAGCAGCCCAGGCAGCAGAGCTGATGTGTGTAATGACCTGAGAAAATGTTCCTTGTTTCTTACTAAGAGAAAAAAAGCAATTCGCAAATCAGTATGTAATGCAGGGATCCCAATTAAAATTCATGTATGTATATATAAATATATACGAATCTATTCATAAAAGATGAGAACTATAAATGTTTGATAAATGATATCAAATATTTATTAAACATTAATTAAACACCTGAATTTATTATCCATTATAAATCGAAAGGCTTCATTATTACCTTTCTTTGTGATGACAGTCTCCGACGGTGCTGTTTCTGATTTTTGCTGAGAAACTGAGTCCATCATATCTGCACTATGAGGGCTTAGTGGCATTTCAGCAGGGGGACAAACAGGCCCTGAATTGCGACTACTGCTCACAGTGCCATCCGCAAAGAGAATCTGAAGGAAAAGCAAAAGTTCAGTGTTCTCAGAAGCAAGGAAGAGACTGGTTAACAACACGGTCTGTCAAACTGAAATAGGTGAAAAATAATCCAAAAAAAGCTATTTGCAGATTTCCAGGCTTGGTGTCACAGAATATATCATAGAAGGATAGATTCGGAGCTCAGAGAAAATAGCTCGATAAACCAGCACAACAGTACTTCCTTTTCTATTTGTCTTCAATTTGTTTTCTTTCTATTTCCTCTCTTTTATTAGATTGACTTGTTTTAGGTTTTTCTCTTTTTTTACTCTTCCCTTATATAACTGGGGAATTATCCACTGTTTCAATTTTTCTAAAGACTACCTTGAAAATTTTATCTCATATTTAAATATTTAGTTCCTATCAGTATCTATCTAGTATGCACAGTATTTAGAGGTGCTATGGATACATCATCTATCAGTATCAGTATTTATGGCCTCCCGATGAACATGACGAGCCCCACTGGCAGTGATGCTAATGAGAAGCCTAACGTCCGTCTGGTTCTTATTCTTTTATAGGCAACTGGTTTCTTCAGGATGCCTTTGGGATTGTTTATCTATGCAGTCCTAAAGTGGCACCAGGACATATCTAAATGATCTTCTAAAAATAATTAGTATCAATCCTGGTTGGCACTTGGTGGTCCTGTTTAAAGTATTTTTTTAGGCTCTGGGAAATTTTTCTATATTATTTCTTCAATTATTTTCCTCCTATTGTTCCCCCTTCACCGTTTTCTTCTGGAAATTCTATCACATAGATCCCTTTTCCATATCTCTTACCTTTTCTCTCCCTCACAATCCACCCCCTCCCCCAACAGTTTTTCACAATTGTTCTCTTAATAGCTAAGAACTCTTGATTTTTCTACATAGCAAGTTTTAAACATTGTTATCTTATGGACTGTGAACCTCTTAAGTCCCTGCTAATATTACTTTCACTCACTTTCGAGTTTTTCAGTTTAACTATGTACTCTTATTTTTAGGTGCTATTCCTTTAATTTATTGAGTTGTGTACTTTACTTTCACTGATAGGGCTGTTTTTGTCTCCAAGGCTGATGACTCCTGGGTGCCTGGTCTTAGTTCCCACTGAGGACCCCTTCTCACTTGCTGGTGCACGGTCAGTCACCAGGGGACCGACGGGGGTCCTTCCCCGCGATCACCGTGGAAGGAGGGAGCAGGGCCCGTGGCTTCTGCTTATTAAGGTTGCTGCTTCCCACTCTCCAGGTGGGGCGCTGCCCTGATTTCTAAGCCTAGAGCTCTATTGGTGAAACACCTGTGTTAGAACTCCCTTTTTTTTTTTTAATTTATTTATTTTTTTATTTTTTTAAATTTCGCTGCAACTTTTTAAAAATATGTTTTAAACTTTGCTCTTGTTTCTCCATTGGTCCGATCCCACCTGACTTGCATTTTCTAGGAATCCTCCCAATCCTCTGACACATTTTGTTGTTCTCCAATACTGTTATGAATTTACTATTTAAAAGTATTTTTCTATTATTTT
>NW_006442103.1:15939276-15946076 GCF_000325575.1 Pteropus alecto
GTAAACATTGTGTTCAGCCCATAATCCTGGCTCTTACAGAGAATAAATTTATTCGTATCCCGTATTGCGCAGTATGTTTTTTTCTAACTTTACTGTTCTTTGTCGTTTTAAAGTGTCATTCCATTTCAAATGAGTTATTCCTCTTCCATGTCACAATGCTGTTTCTTATCCACAGCTTGTCTGCAGCAGGAAAGAGTAATAGCTAAAATATTCTTTTACCTGAGCGGATCCATCCAACATGTATTTGATCACAGTGCCTTGACTGGTGACAACTCTCGATGCCTCCTGCTCCACTGGTGGCATCAGTGTTCTGTAGAACTCATAGTGCTTCACCTTCTGGGGGTAGCTCTGTCGGACCATGATGTCCCAAGTGGGTACTTCATCCATAACATATTTATCTTAAAAAAAAAAAAAAGCCTTACTGTGAACTGGGCAATGCTATGTGGTTAGGATTTTATCTTCTTGCCTTATTTTCTTTCATTCTTTTGTCTCTACATGAATAATAGGGCAGTTTCCATGTATGACAGATGGCCCAGGGTACTGTTTCTTTGCTGCCTTTGTTAGAGTCAAATGTAGTATATAAGGTCATCTGTGTGGGTACTGAATGGTACCTGTTTCCTGAGTAAGCCATTCTCTCCAGTGAAGGCCAGGACATCCCAGGGCAAAGTTAGAAAGGAAGAATTGTGTTGTCTTAGATGTTCTCTTTTCTCCCCGTTGGTACTTTTCTCTCATCTTTGAGTAAACTCCCACCCCTGGGTGCGCACAGTGCTCTCCTAGGGCCCCCTGGTTGCCTGGAGACCCAGGGGAAGCCACTCACTCAGGCTTGCCCTTCCTAAACCATTCATCATCTTTCAAAGTTAACATAATCTCCTCATTTCTAACCAAATCCAGACTTTTCTCAGGGTGCTACTCTTAAGCTGGCAATCAAGGAGTAAAGCGCATTATAAATTCCTTCAAAAGAAAGTACTATTATTGAGAATTTCTGGCACATAGTAGCTAGTAGGTTTACTAAATAATTACTAACTAAATAATTTCCTCTTCTCAATTTATAAAGTGGTTTATTAACATGTAATGGTGGCATTTAAAGGACTATATCAGGCTGGTGGGAAAATATTTTGGAATAACAGATACCCCTCAGGTGACAGAAGTAATAATGATAATAAAATAATAAACATTTATTGAGATATTTCTATATGTTAAATGCTTTATAGGTGTATTTCATTCAGCCCAACTAAACAACCCTTGAGAGTAGATACTTTCACTTTCCAGAGTCTTCAGATGAATAAATGTAGTCTTGGAAGGGTTGTAACTTCTCCAAGGTCACACAGCCAGTAAGTGGCAGAGCTAGCATTTGAACCAGGTCTCTGGAATCCTATGTTCCAGATTACGAAATATTTTCTCATTTAATACTTATAACAACCATGTTCAGTATAGGATGTTATTTTATAAATGAAGAAATTCAAGTAGAGAGGGGTTATGACTTTTCGAGATCATCCAGGAAAGAATTCAAGTCTAATCTCTTTCTTATACCACATGACCTCTCTCTCTATGTCCAAGGCTGATCCTGATGAAGCTATCGCTGCTTTGGTACTTATGTTGTAATTATGTTCAGACTTTAATTAGGATATTCATAATATGTGGAAGATTCTAACAATATTATGTGTCCCAGGCAGTCATTATTAACCACGTTGTCTACCCAGACTAGATAATGAAAGTAACAGAAAGACGACAGGTAAAACATATATTAACCTGGGGTTGATAATAAGGCCAAGCAGATAAGCAAACAAACAAAATGTCCTTGAACTTAAAAACAATATCCCTTTCAAGACGCTCATAGCATCTTAGACTTCAGAAAGACCCTCAGCGGCCATCAGTCTTATAGCATACACAGTGGGTCTCGTCATGGAGAACTTGGACCACTAGGAATCCTTGGAAGTGGACACAAGGGTCCGTGGTCTATTTTTAATAATTTGGAAAGCAAAATGAAAAGCAAAATCGAGACGAAACAGATCAACTACAACATTTCATTTCTTTTCATTTGGCTGGCAGGTAAATATGACATCGAAGTATTTTAATAGACATATTCCTTTCCTTTGATACATTTTTCAAATATGAATACATTAAGAATTATAATAAAGAGGATATTTCGTTGTGAAAAAAATCAGAATCCACTAATATAACATTTATCAGACGAAAAAAGCACGGCCCAGAGACCACAGAGTGAGTTAGAACTCAGGTCCTGGTGCAGTGCTTGCATTGTTGCACCTCCCTAATTCTAACGCATAGTGGAGTCTCCATTTAAATAATACTCAAATCCAATCGCCAATGTGGATGGCCCATCAATTAATTAAAGAAGTCCTACTTGGACTTACTTATCTTAATAGGTTAGGAGCCACGTACAGAATCAACAGAAATAACAGGCTCCATAAAATTACCTACCGACACCTGGGAACGAGACTGGCTTTCTTCATCCCCTGGACCTGCGTTATTTCTACCTACTTCATCCCACTGTCCTTTGCTTTGGTCAAACCAGCAGAGTACTGTGCTGTGGCCCTTTGTAGAGGGAGGGAGACAGGACCACACAAGACTTGTTAAGATCACTTGCTCTGCCATCGCTGGACCAAGAATGGCATTTTATCTCTGCCACTATAACTTGACTGACCTTGGACAAGTTACTGAAACTCCAAAGCCTCAATTTCTTTACTTTGTAAGATGGAGTAATCAGGACTTAGCTTATAGTAGTTGCATTTCGTCGTGTATGGTAAGTACTTAGTTAGTGCCTGGCCCACAGTAAGTGTCCCAAAATGGTTATTATTATTATTAGCCTATTGTTCATTATCAACAGCAAGTCTGTTTAACTGGAAGGAACAAACACAATTCCAATGGTGATTTAACTGTTTTCCATATGACATCCCCCCCTTGCCTCCCTGCCCCACCCCACCTAGCACTCACCTGTAGACTCTTGCCCAATGAAGGTCACTAGGAGCCCACTGGGGCAAGACACATTCAAGTTTTGGAAGGTGGGGACGTAAACAGTCTCCTCTAAGACTGGTTCTTCTAAGACTACTTCTTCCTGTGAATAATTTAACATGTGAATAATTGCTTGTCATTTTCTAAGTGAGTTTTTGATTTATTATGACTGAGCAAGAACTTGCTGAGGGCTCAGAATATGACTTGTCCAGGACTAGTGGGTCCTGCAATGGAGTCTATGAGGATGCATGAGTCTCCACCTTTGTACAACTTACATCCAGCCTGCAGGATGGCACGCAGACATGTGAAACAGTTAAATAACAACACCAAATGGTTGGCACAACTTTCCTCAGAAAAGGGAGCTATCAAAGTCAATGACAATAATTAGGAACGGATCACGGAGTGGGACTTGAGTTAAGCCTGGAGAGATGCCTCTGTTTGCAAGTGCAGGTGTAAGGGCAGACCAACATCCCTACTACCTTCTCGTCTAATTCTTATGTTTTGAATGCTAGACATGTGCTGTTAGGATATGAGTCCTTATTTTTCTATAATGAGCATGCATTGCTTTTGTAGTAATTAAAACAAAAGAAAATAATAGACAATTAAAAGGTTATTTATAAATTAATGAGAGTTTGGGTATGTCTACTTAAAAATCCTAATTAATTTTATGCTAAGACTGGGTCCCTTGCTAGGTTACACATACTCCAGAATGAAAGTTATGTGGTTACTTCCAACCAATACTAATGATAATTATGTAAGGTCTTCTAATTGACTCTCTTTTGTTAGCCACTAAAATCATTCCAACTGATCTCCATTACAGATTTTTAATTTATTCCAACTAGTTTTCTATTATTGATCATTTATGTTGTTCTGCTTTTGTTACTAACAGAATAAAATCTGAATAACTTAGCTGCAAATCGATTAAAAACATAAAGCAAAATTCAGAGGAGAAAGCTTACGGACTTCTGTAAAATGAACAATCATGCTCAGAGGCTGAACCTGCCACATCAAGTCCACCATCACACACAAAACCAGCCATCATCCCCACCCTTCCACTGCTGTCAATTTAAAAAATGTTGGGTGAACCGATTGGTTTGCTATGAAGTTGCTTTTGGCCAAATTAATAAATTACCTGGGATTACTGTGCTCAACATTTGAACATTTTAGTTAACGAGGGTCAAGTGTCCTGGCTTCAGAAAACTCACCTCGAATAGCTACGTAAATGTATATGGTGAAGAGGCTAAGTGACATTCGTCCATAACTTTTAAAGGGCTAGGGTCTGGAATCCGGGTCCCTGATCATTTTTTAACATCACTTTTTTTCTTCTAATAAGTTGGATATTTGTACATTGTACAAACTCTACAACTGTGCTAGTAAATACCGAAAGAGTCCAGACTCCATCAGTGGTTTCCTTTCTATACTTCTTTTAGAACCTCCTGTGATCTGTATTCTTCCATCAGGCAAATGGTTAGAGGTAAAGCCTGTATGCGTCTGTGTGTGTGTGTGTGTGTGTGTGTGTGTGTGTGTGTGTGTGTGTGTGTGTGTGTGTGTGTGTTTGCATCTGATGAACAGTTGGAGGTAGGGGATGGAGGTAGAGCTCTTTCAACAGAAGTGGACTCCGTCTTGTTGAATTCTTAGCATGTCAATATCTATGTCCAAGTCTACCAAATGGAAGTGCTTCCACTAGAGATGCTCTTCTTCCAACTGTTATCTCGATGGAACTAAGTAAAGTATTTAAAATAAGAAATGTAGGAACGTGACCAACCAAAGGCAAAGAACACCCAAGAACGAGGGGGGAAAAAAGGTTGAACTAGTCACTGCGAGTTTAGAATGAATGATCTGAGAGAGTTTGTATGTGACAATATGTCTCCTGGCGTGGGACTCCAACCCCTGTGGGCAAATCTCTTCTTGTCCATTCCAATTTAAACATCAAGGAATGTTAATGCATCTGCACAATAAAATGCATGCACTGTAATTACACTGCTGATGTAACTCATAATTTTTAAGTAGTTGACACGAAGGAAGAAGCAGAGTTTGGGAATCCATGGCAAGGTCCATTCACCTTTTTTTCTTCTTCTTTTGGGTGCTCCTCTTCTTTAATAGATTCTTTGGGTTTTTCTTTGCCTTTTGTTTTCCCTTTTCCTTTGGCTTGAGGAACAGGTACTATCACGGGAATTACTGTGGGCGTCAGTGCTGACGGAATAGTCAACATTGCTTCCAAATCGGGGTCGTTATCCTCTATAAAGAGAAAAAGGAGAAAACCAGAAAATCAGACATTCATATTTGATATGCTTGTTAAATAAAATTTACATCTCAAACATTTATACAAGTCAATAATTTTTACTTTGCTGAATATGACTTATCAGTTGGATAGATTTCAGGGGTTAATATAGTTGATTTGAAAATCAGGGTTGTAGACAAAATATTTGAGGTCCTTAATTCAACAGTATATTTGATTGAGTTATTATTTCACATTTTTGCCTTCCTTTCTAGATTGGGAGCTCCTAACAATAGGTTAATGACCGTCTCTTCATTTAATTGAGACATTTATTGAGAGGGTCTTATATGCAAAATGTTTGAAGCAGCAGGAAATAATGAAACAAGTATACAAAAGACCTTATGAAGCCAAAATAGTCAAAATAAGATCTGCACTCAAATAGCTCTGATAGAAGGACATATTAGATAGGACCATAAGGGATACAAATAAAAACACTCGGAAAAGAAAGATTTTTTTTCTGGCTGAGATGATACAAGAAATTTTCTTGTAGAAGGCCGATTTCATCTGGGGTGTTACAGACTGTCAGAATTCTAAAAGGAGCACTGATCTGTGGAGGAAAGATATCAGGAGCTCCTGAGCACCCCTGACATCCTGAATTCTCCTCTCCACTGGGTTCCGGGCTGGCGCTCCCAGCTGGATTTCCTCTTACTTCTCTGCTGAATTTTTTCTCAGTCTCCTTTACTGATTCTTCCTCTTTTGTCAATCCCTTAAATGTCATTAAGTCCCAGAGGCTTTTCCCTTATCACTACGCAATGATAGATGTCCTCAGCTCCGGCTTCCCATGATAATTACTCACGGAACAAACAAACGAACGAACGAACAAATAAAAACACCTTGACCTACTGACGCAGACTCTCTGGGGATAAAGCCCAGGCATTTATATCTGTGAAACATCACATGTGATTGTGATGTTGTGATGTGCAGCCCAGGCTGAGAATCTTTATTTGATATGTTAGATCTGAGTGATGTCATTCGTTACTGGGGCTCCAACTGTCATCTACATGCTAAGGACTCCCAAGTTTACACCTCAGGGCATGACCGTTCTTCTCAGCCGACAATCCACATTTCCAACTGCTTTTAGCCACCTCCTCCTGGAGGTGGGACTGCAGACATGTCTAACTCAGTTTCTCCTCTCTCCAGCAAGGCAACCCTCCTATGTGTCCCACCTCAGTTACTGCCATGACCAATCATGCACCTTACTTCCAAAATCAAACATTGAGATCACTCGCATTTTCTTGTTTTGACTCACCCTGGACACCCAACCAATCACCAATCCCTCAGAAATTTCTCTCCAATTATGTACCTCAGCTCAGATTCTCATTATCTTGTGCTTGACTTTTGCAACAGTTTCCTAACTGGTAACATGGTACCTCCTGTACTTTCCAAACGATCACTAAACTCATGTTCCTAAAATAAAATCATGTCACTTCCCTTCCCTTATGTAAAGACCTCTGCCGCTCGCCAGTTACATAGGGCACTCCAAGCTCAGCTTCCTCCACTCGGCCACACTCGCCTTTTCCTCTTCCTGTGAAGGTGCTATGCTTTCACACGA
>NW_006442103.1:15946099-15988885 GCF_000325575.1 Pteropus alecto
GCTGTACTTATATGATGGTTCTTACTGTCTAGCATTCCCTTTTCTAGCTGCTCCGCAGAAGTGGAACTACATGGTAAGGCAGGAAATTGGAGCACCATCGGATTGTCTTGTGATTTTGTAAAGCTTTCTTCTTCTTCTTTTTTAATCTGTCGCGGTTAGGTCCCTGTAAAATGCATGGGAACCCGCAAGATTTCCTAATTAGTTCTTAGTAAAGACATATTATTTTGTGGTTTGGAAAGAAATAGCCTCCAGTTGGAGAATTTGTTTATTAAAAGTGGGGTAAAAAAATCCTTCTCGACGTCCAATGAATTGCTCCTTTAAGACTCATGTTCTGAAGCACACTGAGCAGTTCTATGATGACAAGATTCATAAAAATGGCATTCTCTAGAAGACCTAGAGGATTCCTTGGCAAATCGTGTTTTGGCACAAACTAACAGACTTATTTTCATGGGCTAGTTAACAAAGATAACTGAATTTTATGAGTGTGTGTGTGTGTGTGTGTGTGTGTAATCTGATATGAACATGTGATTATGAGATTATATATGATACTGTTTTGAAGCCCTGTTATTTTCTACGTATGAAAGGTTATATTTGTACATGTATGTACACACATGCATATCTGCGTACACACACTCACATATATTCCCCCTCTTCGGGAAATGAGGGACATTAAATCAGAACATATTTATCAACAAGTGAGCAGCCTGAGGATGGGCAGACACCCTTGGCCATGGGACACTTAGCCTTTCTGTTGTGTATTTCACCTGGTGCCATTCCACTTGATCCATAGTAACTTATTGAGAGGCAGATTCCATTTTCCAGGGTGGCAGAAAAAGATCCAAACTTGCTGACAGCTTTATTCTTGGGATTTGTTATTCCTGAAAAATAAAATGGAATCAAGGATATATTTCCATTTTATTAAAAGGAAATGTAAGCAAAATTCAGTACAAAGTGGGAATCACCTAAATATATAAAAATATAATATGATTAAGTAAATTATGATATATGTGTATATACCAATGAATTAATATGAAATCATTTTAAAAGCTTGTTTTCAAAGAATTTTGAATGAATAATAAAATGCTCATGATGATAAAGTAAGAAAGAAACACATTGTGAATAGTGGTTATTGCTGGAATGGCAGAATTATTGGTGACTGTTATCTTCTTTAAATATTCCTGTACTTCCCAATGTTTTCTAATAAACCATATATTTTTATATCACAAAACAAAGAAAAATAATTTTAAAATTTCTATTTTAAGTTCTGGGGTATATTCGAACTTGTCAAACATTGTGTTCTTATCTCGAGTTTGGAAAATACTATGACCACAATTAATTTATTAGCAAGATCAGTGATTGATCTTATTACTAATCTGAGTCTAAAACACTTTATGAATTAACTTATCTCTTTTTTCAGGTATAGCCCACGTCATGTCGCAAGAAGCAATTAACATCCCCAGAGGCTGTGGCCTGGAGATGTTAAATGGTGTTGTCAGGAAGTTTCATGGTATGTAATCAGTGGACATCCACTTGGAAGTCTCATCTACAAGCAGGCAAGAGACTCTCGGATTTTTCTCTTGTCCTTGAAACTTAAGAAATTTGATACTACAGGGAGAACTAGGTAATAAAGACAGTAAAGAAAGAAACCCCATCATTTGCAATGGATATTGGAGGGAATCAATTAATGAGGGCCTGGATCCTGGAGACCGCACTTGGTACAAATGCATAAAATAAAATTTAGGCCAGAATGGACATTGCAAACTCAGTGTTGCTACATAACGGTAGTGAGGCTGGATAGACTCTATATGACAACTGGAATCAAGAGCTGGGTGCCTAGAGGGGACAAAATCAAGTAAGTGGCCCACTATAGATGTGCTACACATACAATGATATACACAGTACATAGGGGAAAACGTATATAAGCAGAATGGCAAAAACACTTCAGTTGCCATCTGGAACAATTACCCATGCTAAGTGCAAGGAATGCACGTGTGTTTCCACTGGGTGGATGCGTCGGACACCTCGCTGAAGTGTTAACCCCACCACTACGGGGATGCTGCTGCTTACCCTTTGCAAGGCTTTGTTCTTCTGGACTTTCTTCTTTCTCGTCTTCTGAAGAATAACTCTCTTCTTTATTTTCCCTTTTTACAATTTCCTTAGGGTCTTTTAAATGAATTATAAAATTGTGTTTGTCCTTTTTCACTTTCATTTTGATAAACGTTGAGCCTGGAGAAGAATCATGGGATAGAAGATGGGATGGTCATGATGCTCCGTTAAGCTCCTCGACAAGTCATCTCAACCACGCAGCACAGAACTCGAGCCAGGGAAATACCTAGGGCTGTAACCGTCTTTATAAAGACACCTAAAGGAGTGAAGTGAGGGTGCAATTCCAGGAAGGAAAGGCAGGTGGACCAGAGAGATGACTGTAGCTGTTATGCTCACATCTCAAACCAAATTGCAGGAGAGAGGATCAGTTAGCTGAGGCGAACGCCTACCCATGCTCGACTTTATGATCAATCACGTGAGACAGTTAGTGTGAAAGGGTTTTACGACTTAGAAAGAAAGAGTTACATACACATCAGTTACAGTAGTTACACTGTTAGTAAAAACGGGAAGAATTTTCCTAACAATACATTCTCTCCTCTAGTGTTCTGACTCGCTTTTGTCTCTCTCCCAGCATTTTCCGTCTTTTTTAAATCCAGTGTTTTCAAGTTTGATTGAACTATCATCTCTCAAAATTGATAGGTTTAGGATAAAAATACTGTATTTATTATGAATCATCTGAAACTTTCATATGTTGTATGTATATGCAAATCTTGATAAGAGTTTGGGTCCGGTGCTTTTCTCTAATATGTAATTGCACACTATACCCAGGGATGACAGTCAAATGTTAAATACTATCGCATATGATAATATAAATATGTACTTACATGTTAATAAAAATCTCATTTGTGGTTTAGGTAAACAAACCTTCTACAATAAAACAGTCTGGCATTTGCTATATTGTACCACAAACCATTCTTTAAATAACATAAATAATTTGCAGGCCTTTTGATTTTAAAAATCACTGGAGTGACGCTTTGTTTGATGGTGGCAGTTACTACTAATGACGCTTCCACTTGAGTCATGATTTCATATAGAGAAGGGCATCTAACTCTTGCAATGATTTCCTCATTTAATGATTTCCTCATTTAATGATTTCCTCATTTAATGATTTCCTCATTAAATCGATAGTTATTGGATGACAAGAAAGAAAGAAAGAAAGAAAGAAAGAAAGAAAGAGAGAGAGAGAAAAGAAAGAAAGAAAGAAAGAAAGAAAGAAAGAGAGAGAGAGAAAAGAAAGAAAGAAAGAAAGAAAGAAAGAAAGAGAAAGAAAGAAAGAAAGAGAGAGAAAGAGAGAGAGAGAGAAAAGAAAGAAAGAAAAGAAGGAAGGAAAAGATTGAGAGAGAAGAGAGGATTGGGGAAGGACAGGGAGTAGAAGGGGGCTGGTGTCACAGGCAGAGTGCAGGGGTGGGAGATTCACGCTGTCCCTTGCGGGGTGCATAATCTTGTGTATGTTAAACAGGGTCCTGCTCACATTCCCACGAAGTGACCTCCTCACAGCTCTCAGGGTCGAGGCCCCCCACGAGACAACAAGCTGTCAAATGAAGCCCAGGTCCTCACACCCAGCCGAGGGATCTTTTTTAAAGCACAGTGGAAAGATAAGCCCTGCAAGATGGCTCTGATAGGATCCCTGAGGACAGCTCTACTCTTTCTTTGGAATAATTAAGCATTTCCTCTAGGGGTTTTCCAGGCCCCATCCTCCTCAGCTCACCTGCAAGACCCCTCTCCCACTTAAAGACTTCCCAGGCCAGAGGCACTTTCGCTATAGCTAAAATAACTGGATACTGGCGTCAGGACCCCAAGCTCTGTGCTCCGGGAACCAGACCAGACGTATTTGCTCTAAACTCACAGTATGGGTTTGGCTTCTGGGATAGCACTATGTGCTGTAATTAATGTTATTAACTATTTGCTTCTTGCAGTTACTATGATACTATTTCCCAATGGTATAAAGATATTTTAATATTTTAACATCGAGAACACTTGTATTCGTGTGCCCCAGCCAACCTCTCAGTTGGCCTGTGCCTTGCGGAGTCTATTGTAACAAAAGAATGCGAAGTCTGCAAATGCTGAGCGTGGCACAGACACGACTTGCAGCGGGCACATCACCACTCCCTCCTGTCACACTCGGGAGAACAAAGGCTCGACATGCTCTCAAACGGGTTAACATCTTCCAAGCCTTTAACCAGCCACGTTCGAAATGTACCTTTTTCAAACGTTGTCTTTTCTACTTCAATCTGCCCTCCATCCGAAGGATATAGGTAACAATTTGTTCCTGAGATTTGGATGGGTATATTTCCCATATTGTATCCAAGAAACTAGAAGAGAAAACATCACACCTTGAGTGTGGAGCTGCAACTGACGAAAACCAGCTCATCTGTGTGAGCCCATCAGTTACCATGAGCTTACTTTCTGCTACATGATTTGTCACTGGCGGACTCAGAGACCAGTGTCCCTATCATCTTTAGCAGCTCCTGTCATGCTCCGGTGATGCGCAGAATTAAAGGGGGTCCATGATTTTAAGCTCTGTTCACTGGCGCACGCTCTCAACCCAGTGCGCACACGGCGTTGGGCTCGTGCCGGAGCAACGCAGGAAGAAATCGATTTCTCTTCCGCTGGCTGCTCATTTTCTACAGTGAACTGATACATCAAGCAGTATCGACACTTTACACTTTGGGAGGTCATATGTTAAAGACTTTTTTTTTTTATCGAGTATTGCTAAGAGAGCTCCAAGCGATTCCGACACATGCTAAACTTGAGAACAACTTGGCTTTGGGTATAGCAGCTGAAAGGGATAAGGGCTGTTATGTTTCTTTCCATTTCTTCCCCATTAGGTTTTACGCACACAACTGCTTTGGGGAGAGACTGGCAAAGGGAAGGCTTTACAAAAGCATACAGACAAAACCCAGGGGACAGACAAGCAACTGAATGCACTCAGCAAGTCCTGTCATCCCAGACAGAGAAAGCCAACCTTTGAGTCCACTTTGACTTATCACAGTTACTTATTTATATGAACCTATAAATGCTTTTGTGTCAAATTTCCGCTTTTACTGTCCTTCCTTAGTAACCTAGCTTCCTGGCACACGGGAAGATTTGGCCCGGGGGCATTCCTCTCTTGGTGACTGGATACAAAGAAGTAGTAGGTGTCAGAGGGTGGAACACAGGTCCGAGATAGTCTATGCTGAAGAAAGCCCTAGGCCTTCGCTGATGGCAGTGAAGACTGGGAACCTACTGTTTCCCAAAAGGCTGTTTCCCCCCCACACCTCTTTTTTTTCTCTCCAAAACAATTATTAAAGACTCAGTAAAGCTTCTTAAAAAGCTGACTTTACCGGGCAAACCCTCTTGGGTTCTGGCTGCCGGATGAGCTCCGCTGGTTCTTCTGGGATCTTTGCTTGCTCTTCTTTCAATTTTTCCTTGGAAACAGATTTTTTCTTCATAGTCTTAATCTCTGCTTTGTCTATATTCTCCCTGCCTTTCTTTTTACCACCTTCTTTACTCTTCTTTTCTGCTTTTTTTTCTTCCTTTAAGCGTTCCTCTTCTGCTAACCGATCTTGTTCTTCTTTCCATGCCTGTAAACACATTTTAAAAATGTAACGGGATTTTGAAACAAATTACATCCCCTTAAGGTCCATTTTGGAGAATACTTAATATAATTTTTGTGAGTAGTATCTGACCAATCAAAATACTGAACTGGAAGCCTTGGAGACATCCTCGAGTCCCCTTCCCTCCCCCAACTTCTGTAAACTAAACCCTGACCATTCTCTGAGAGCTCTCTCCACTTCAGCTTCTTCTCTCACTCTCTGCTGTAATTTTCTTTAGTCTGAGTCTTTTTATCTTTGGCCTGAACTATCGCATCAGCCTCTTCGCTGGTCTCCCCGCCTCTTAGACTTTTCAACATTAGTTCAATCCCCAACTTAGGTCCTAAACATGGTTAATCAGCAATTTGGTAGACTAGATGTCCAAAGCAGTATTCTTGGCATAAATCATGAATACATTGTAACAACAAATAAAAACTATCCATCAATTATGGGTAAAATATAAAAATCATCATTGCAAGGCACAGCAGGACCAGCAGGCAGGTAAAGGCTATGAGAAAGCACTAACTCAGTGAGGGCGATGAGCACTGAAGACGGCAGGAATGATACCGGCAAAGGCTGTGGATACTGAAATTATCAAATAGGAAATATAAAAGTAAGTATTTTAACATGTAAAATGAAGTCAAGTCGCCATCCAAAGTGTAAGTGTGAGTAAGAAACAAGAGAGCATCAAAAACTGAAATTCCTCCCGGAAAAAGTGCTTTTGAAAAGGCAGTTTTGAAGCGATAATGGCTGAGACATGTCCAGAGCTGATGAAAGACACTAGTTCTAACATTCAGAGAGGCCAAGAAAACAAAAGCAGAAAGGAACAGCAGTGAGCTGCACCCAGCTCATATTGACTTGAAAGAGTTTATTTTTGTATTTTTAGGAATTTTGAGACCGGTTAACCACAGCTGTTGTTAAAAATTAAATCACATAAATGCGCAATTAAATAACATATTAAAACAAAGGCAATAAATATTCAAAACTTACCACTTTCCTAATTATTATTATTTTTTAAATTTTATTTTATCAGTTTCAAGTATACAGTACATTGGTTAGACATTTATGTAGTTTATAAAACGATCCCCCTAATTGCTCTTTCTCTCCTCTGGCTCTTCACCTAATTCTTTTGTTACATTTCACTATTTATTTGCTCTTGAGGTATGTCAATTCTATCTGTATCGTAGAAATATAACGGTGGTGCTGCTGTATGTTGCTCCCAGTTCCCTACTCAGTGACCTCACATTGGAAGTTTGAAATCAGCCACGTGGGAGTATTCACACTACAGAGATCCGCAAGTGCTACAAAGCGGGGACTGACTGTTAATTGTCTTGACTTAAGAAAGTGATGGAGAAAACATTACTGCTACAGATTAAATTGAAAAGTGTGGCATGTTTGGAGCTGTTACATTGTCATTAGCACAAAAAGTTGAGGAAATATTTTTCCAGTACTTAAAACTATTACCTGATTCAGCAAAGAAGCTCCTCCTGTCACTGATGAATGAGTGAGATACGTCCCTTTGTTGTTCACTTTTGCCTTACTTGTTTATGTTAACGAAAATACCAATCGGCATTTATATTGGAACTACACTTGTGTGTCAATTGTAATCATAGGTTGGCTAAGGATAAAAAAGCTTAGTAAAAATCAATGACAGCGTTCTATAAGAATCAACTGGATAAATGGAATTTATAATAGTACTGTATATGTTTTATTATTTGTAAATTATCTGCGATACATACTATATATCAATAAAATTTAGAATAAACATATATATATACATACATTTTTTCCTAGAGAGCTACTGCTAAACATTTATCAGAACAACACTGAATGTTTTAAAAGCAGCCAGAGAAAAAAGATAATCTGTCTATAAGAGAATGACAAATTAGTTTGACAATCAATTTATTAACGACTATAATGTCAGCCTGGAAAATACGGAACAACATCTTGAGAGTACTAAGAAGATATGAAAAATTCAACCAAGAATTTTATACATGAAAACTATGTTTAATGAATAAGAGTAAAATGAAGCCATTTTTCAGATAATTAAAACCTGAGGTTTAATAGCAATGACCCCCACACTAATGGAAGTTCTAAAAGAATAAAGTATGAGAAGAAATGCTCACCAAAACAAATGATAAGCATGGGCTAAATTTCAATAATGCTGACTATATAAACCAATGACAATGATAATGTGTAACTCATGGGAACAAGAAAAATCAAGATAAAACAAACATAATTTGGGAGAGGAGAAACAAATTTTAAATAATTTTAATAGTTCCTTGTATTGTTCTGGAAGGAAGTAAAGATATTTTATTAAGTTTAGACTTCATCAAATTATGTATACAAGTCGAATTTCTAGAGCGACCACTCGTAGAATAGAAATAGAGTGTATAAATTCTAAACTTTTCCTATCAAAGGCCAGACGGTATATATTTTAGACTTTCTGAGTCAAGAGGCAAAAAATCACGTGCTAGTAAAATGACAGTCCATCTAGGTGAATAAAAAGTAAGACCCTTACATTATTCTATAAAAAATGAATTTCACACAGATTTGATATCTGACTATAAAAAGTGTATCTCTGAAAATATTCTGAGAGAGTGCAGGAAAATTAATGTGAAATCTCAAGGTGAATCAACTTGATGGAACCCAAAAAACATAAAAGCCCTGAAACCATGAGAAGCGACAGATTTTTAAAAACTTTTTATAAGCTATAACTTCCATTCAAAAAGAGCACAAATCCTCAGGGAAAAGCAGAAGAAATTACCACCAGGCAAACATTCCTGTTACCAGCACCAAGTCAAGAAACAGACTGTCTCCAGCTCCCAAAAGCCCTGCCTCACGCCTCTTCCCAACCGCCAGCCACTCCCGCTGCCCCCCACACCACCACGATCCTGAATTTGTAATGCTTTCGCTTAGCTTTGCCTGCTTTTAAACCTTACGTAAATAAAATCGTACGTAATGTATGTATTCTTTTAACTCTTTTTTGCTTAACATGATGCTTGTGAGATTCATTTCATAGTTCTGGGTGCAGCTATAGGTCATTCACTTCCAGAGCTACATAGTATTTCATCATACGATTTCATCAGGAAATCACACCAGATATTCTACTGATGAATATTTGCACTGTTTCTGGTTTGGGAGAGTTGAAAATAATGCTGTGAGAACAATTTGTCCATGTGTCTTGGTGGACAGGCAGGCGTTTCTATTAGGTACATACTTCGGAGTAGAATTGTTAGGCTAAAGAGAAATTGTTTGCTTAACTCCAGTGGATACTCCAGTGGATACTCCAGTGGATACTGGAGTTAAGCAGACGATTTCTCTTTAGCCTCACATTGTCCATTTTTCCAAAGTGGAAGTGTCAATTTACACTTCAACAAGCAGTGTAAGAATTCACTTTACTTCATACATTTGGCCAAAATTTGGCATTGTGTCTTTTAACTTTTAGCAAGAAATGATTGATTTGACTACATAAAAGTTAAATCTTTCTGCACAAATAGAAACATAAATGGTAGTTATTAATGAGGTAATTATTTAATAAGTTATGATATAGCCAAATTATAAACCAACATATTGCTATGCAAATAAGTTAGATCTCTAGATACTGTCTGGAAGTGATATTCATATATATTGCTAGGGAAAAAAAGCATGTGGAAAGTGAAGAAAAACAAATCTAAATCAAAACCAAATAGATGATAATCTTCTTTATAAATGTGCATGCATGTTTATACGAACAGAGAAAATACCAAATTGTTAATATTTCTTACTTCAGGGGCTTTGGAAAGCCAGGGCAGTAAAAGCATAAATTACTTTTGTAATAAAAAATTCCAATTAAAAACAAACACCTGCCACAGAAGCAGAAAGTAATACCAAACATGAACAAGGCAGTGCCCTGGATCCGCCTTATTTTAAAAATGAATGGCACAGCTTCCATTCCTTAAAGGCTTGTCATCCGGTAGAGGAGACAGCTTGGTGGGGACGCTATCCTTTCATTGCAGATTCAATTATTTCTGAGAGTTTAGCAAAAAGATCGTTTCCTGTTACACCGCACAAACGCTTTATCCCACAGTATTTCTGCATTCCCGATGGATCAGCGTCATCTGTCTTTCCTTGGATTACCTTGAGAGAGCCTTCTAAAATGAAAGGGATTTTTTCCTTCTCTTTCTCTTTTTCTTTTTCCGCATCTGCTATCTCCGTTTTGCTCATTCCTTTGTTACCTATAACCAGAGAGAATTAAAGTTCTTAGCAATTCTCTAAAACGAAGTTTCATAGGAGAACCAAATGTCCAGGTTGTAGGGATCTCAAAGGCTCTAAGTTCAACCCCCCAATTCCTTCACCTCTGAATTCTCTCTCGCCACCGCCAGAGTGGGTGTTTGAGGTGGAGCTGAGCTCCTTCAGGTAGGAAAAGCTTACGGTCAGTAGAGGCAGCGTATTCGATTCTCGGCATGTTAAGACTTTGAAGCTTTTACTGATCTGGACTCTCTCCCTAGAGCTTTCACCTAATCAATCCTGGTTTAACCCCTTCGACCATATAGAACAAATCTACCTTCCCCTTCCATATTAAAGCCCTGCTCTGGCCATCGCAGAGTCGTTCTGTTTTGGATTTACATCTCTCCTGACTTGTGAGGCCGCAAACTGAATGTAATACCGACTGGGTGTATTTCAATCCCAAATTGACCAGTTTCTGGATCTCCTCAACCACCCAGCTAGTTAGCAAGCTTTGGGTTCTGTTCAGAGGCAGAATAAGGACAAGGCAGTCAACCCACAATTTTTTCCTGCTGGACACGATCGTGTGAGGGAGGCCCTGCTTCTCTTTTTTCTAGTCTCATCCATTATCCCAGGTATCGGTGCTCTCCTGCTGAGCCTCCACGAGGAGGAAGGCCTAGCTGATGGGCAGATGACGCTGTAAGCCATTAATGTGGACGGCCAATGATTCATCATAGACCTTGTTTTCTAAGTTCTATTTGAGAATCAAGCCAAGCACAAATTCCTTTGGTAATGGATGAGGTGCAAAAACGGTGGAAATTATACAGCTTTGCTTCTTTATGAGAAATCACTCTCAATTTTTGCTATTAGAAATAATGAATGTTATTAACATGGAGTTTTCTCTTTGCACAAATTCAATGAAATATTCTTATTTTCTGGACCAATTATCTCATCGTTTCATTTTTTTAAATCAAGTGTCTTTCCTCTCTTAGTCACCCTCTTCTCCCTTCCCCTGACAGCATCAAAACCATGGAAATTAACAGAAACAAAGATATGTATTGATCCAACATTCTGTCAAGTCCTAGCACAGGCCCTGAAAAATCCCTTTTCCCTTTATTTTTAGATTCCTACCCCCAGTTAGTCTTGGGGCTCTTCCGTTTGCTCTTCTATGAAAGACTTGTTTTAACCTCACTTTTAGAATCTATAATTATTCTAATGGAGACATACTGACTCCAAATTTACTTCATATATTGTCAACAAATCTTAAAATAGCTGAATTTGCCAATCCTATCAAAATAAAGGTATCTGTCATGTCCCTAACATCATATTTGATCTGCACAATAGATTGAATCTTCCAGATCTGGCAAGGAGGTAGGGTCATTGCCCCATTCAGGCACGCTCTCATCGTATCTGGAACACAGCTATTCCATGTTTTAGAGACAGTGAAGTGTCACAGGAATTTTGTGGGCAACTCTTTTTAATCCTGGAACATTCACAATCCTGATTTAATTAAGAAATAAAAGAATGTCTTTGGACTTTATGTATAAAGTATAACAGCTTGCTTACTTTTAGATTTTTTAACAGAAAAAATTTTGCTAGAAGAAACAATTTTGGCAGTAGCAGCATATTTCAATTCCAGCTCAGCCTTGGTCTTAGCGATTTCCTCGGCCATTTTGGATTCCTGATATATAGCTTCTTCTTTTATGATCCAGTCTTGAATGGATTTTGTAACAAGTTCCAAATAATTCCTTATAAAACCAAGAAGAGCAGATGGCAACATTAGTTAAAGTCAATGAATGCTTAAGACATTGACTGTGCAAATGAACTTTTCCAAACGAACTGATCCTAAATTGTCCATTTGACAAATGTAATCGATTCAGGTCTGTCTAGATATATTTTGTACGAAGTAGTCAAATACAAATATCCAGTGAGCATATGAGAAACGTGCAACTTCATTCACAATTAGAGACATGTAAATTTAAAAACGATATATATTTCTACCAGAGTCCAGGATTAAAATGTTTGATAATACCGAGAGTTGATGACAGTTTAGAGAAAGGGTCTCTCTCCAGACTGTGAATTCTATGGTGCAATCTCTTTGTAGGACAATTTTATAGCACAATAGAAACTCAGTTTTAATTGACTGCCAGCTAAATGATTCACTGGATTAACTGAAACACTCCAGTCTTGCTATAAAATTGGCCCTGTGAATACCCATGTCCTAAATACTATGCCCTAAGCTGCTCCTGCACTTATGCTCACATTAGTGAGTTTTTAATTACCAGGAGTCAGTCATATTTGCTCCCAAATCCATTCATTCTATCAATACTGATTATTGTAATTATTTTAAACTAAATGTTACATATACTTATACCATATGAATGTCCAAAGAGAGTTGTTTCTTAGAAAATAAGTTTAAATATTTAGGTTTGACAATAAAGATTAGTTATTGTCGAATTGTGCGAAAGTGAGGCCTAAAGTTTCGGAAAAAATAAAGCTATTTGGATTCTATACCTATATTGCTTCACAATTTTAATTCTTGATCCCTTTTAGAGAAATAAAATGAAAATTGTAAACGATGAATTATCAGTACTCATCATTATCATTTAGAAGGTAGAAGACACCTCAGAGTCAACATGTCCCGAAACTCACTCCTCATCTTCCAGCCTAAACTGACCATCGGAGCCCTGAGCTTTTCATCTCGGCTGATGGCAAGTCCACACTTCCATTTGAAAAGGATGTTATCCTTTACTAGTCTTCTTTTCTCATACTCCTTATCCAATCTGTCAGAAAATCCAAATTATTTTTTTAAAACACATATTGAAAATATATTCACAATCCGACTCCTTCTGACTTCCTGCACTGCTGTCTTCCAGGTCTCAGCCGCTGATGCCGCCTGCTAGGATGGCGGCAGCCGTCTTCCAGCGGGTCTCCCTGTTCCTGCCTTTGACCCCCCGTCGTCTATTCTCAGCACAGCAGCTAGAGAGATCCTCTTCATTCTAAAATCAGGCCGTGTCTCTCTTCTGCTCAGAACCTTTCGATTCTTCTACATGTCAACCAAAACCCAGAATTCTTACTACTGATCAATGATAGGGGAACACAGGCTCATATATCCAGCCAAATCAGTATTTAAATGAGATAAGAAAGTAAAGAATATTTCGGCACGCAGTGAGTTATGAAGTTGGCCACCCACAGACACTTTTTGAAAGAGTTACTCACAAATGTGTTCCAGCTGCATGAAATAAGAAATCCAAGAAAGAAGACAACATGGAATATGAGGAAAAGGGTTGAGGAAAAAAAAAAAGTGAAATTTATAATCAAATGTAAAAAACTATGCTACTTATTTGTGATTAAAAATATTATTTTACAACTGGAAACAAAATTTCGAGATAATTTTGGAATGGGAAGTAGATTTTTTGGTAGTAACTGAAACTATGTTAAAAATTTTAACATTTTCTGCAAAATAGTATTAATACTGATGAACTCCAGTTATGATAGAAAAATATTTAAATATATGATTTAAAAGGATAAGTGTAATCTCTTGAAAAATATGCATAGAATGTATGACTTAAAAAAATTACATACTAAGAGTGAACTAAGAAAATTCGATCTAATGACAGGAAGAGATTCATCCTAAAATAGAAATATATTTATAAAATTAAATGGTAAGAATGAGGCCAAACACATTATGAATAAAAATTAAAATGAACAGATTAAATTCTTTAAAATTTAAAGTTCTTTAATACTATTATAATTATAATTAAAATCTTTTAAGATACAGCTCTCAGAGTAGCTGAAAAAATTCAAGCTGATATTCGAGGTACATAAACAAATTGAAATGATGCAGAAAAATAAAATGGTGGCAGATGGCTGACCAGGAAGCCAGGAGAAGAATGGGTCCTTGATAACTTTTGTGAATAGCTACACTACCCCTGAGACACTGTCCAACTCTAGATTTCTTGCTACAGGAGAAAAATAATCCCCTTATTAGTTTAAGAACTGTAGTCGACTTTCCTTTAATATAGTGACATGTAAAATGATTGAGAAAATTATATCAGTAAATTCTTATATTAAAAATCCAACAAATATTAATATAAAACATGGTTAAATTCAAAATGAAAGCATTAAAAAGAACACAGATGAATGATTTTCATGTTGATAAAAGTTACAATCCACTAAAGAAGGATGCTCCTAAAAACAGTGTCAAAAATAAATTTACACATACGCACATACACACACAGTACACATGCAGAAGTAACAGAAAGGAGAAACAGGCAAAGCCAGAATCATACAGACAGACATTGATACATTTCTCTTAGAAATGGACATTTATCATGAGAATAATTTTATTCAGATAGACTGGAAAATCTAGATGTCATGCATGATCCCATAGAAAAATATAAATTACCAAAAGTAATCGAGTAACTAGAGAACTTGAATAGAGGATTAACTTTAGAGCTGAAAAGGCTATAAACAACGTATTCTTCATCCTTTCACACTACCATCTCTCCACTAGGCCAAGCCATCTGGCACCTAGAAAGCCGCTAACTCTGAAAGGCTTTCCACGTGAAGTGTTCTTACCCATTACAAAATAACATACTGTGTATATCGTGGAAGGTACTGTATGTGTGAGCAAGGGGTTGGCAACAGGACCTTGAAAAATGACCTTGTAATCCGACTTTTGACGATATTTTCTGTTTTTTTTGACAACTACAGAGTTAAGACAAATGTGGAAAGTTCTGACTGCCTTGTGGGCTGTGACACCCAGAATCTGTGGGCATGAACCTTTATGAGGTAGCTGAGAGCTGGCATGTAGGTCTTGGTGGGAGACTGAGGCTGTGGCTTGTCTGGGTGAAGGAGGGCCACACAGCACCTTGGTGCTCATCTTCAGCAGCCATGCCCAGCCAGTGTGGGTGAGGGAAGCAGGAGATGCGGGTACTGGGGCAGCTGCTGGGCCTCCCGATGAGAGGAACGTGCTGGTCATGCTGTATTTCCTGCCCTGTATTCTTTCAGAAAGCTAAGTAAACACAGATAGGGGTTAAAGCCTATCGCATTGCGCGAGTTTGGTTCTTAACTTGAACCCACAACCATCATGTGCTGGAGAATCAGGACATAAAAAACATATATAATTATCAATATATTCCATGAGGTTAGCATAACACTGATACATCTCTGATACATTTTTACACATTTGGGAGAATATTACAAAAATCCCTGAGAAGTAAATAATGGAACACATCTTATAAAACAGATTACTGAGAGACAGAAATTGTATAAATATAAATAACTTATTTATTTTATTAAGTTATCAAGTCTAGGTAATAAGTCAACTTATTATGCTGGGTTTTATTACTGAATTTGTGATACCTGAAGCAATGCACTGCTAACGTTTTCACTCGGGTGAGGAGTGGAAAGAGGTACGGGCTTCCTTTGCCGAAGCTGTGGGTGTGCATAACACAGCCCAGGGTTTGTTTTTTCTAGGTACTCTGTAGTTTTGGTTTCTATCATCAATACTATCTTTTCCTTTTTTAAACATCACATTTTCCAATTATTTGTGTTGCACAAATGTGCAATTAAAAATATGGTTTCCAACTAATTTCTCTCATTAGTTCATATTTTAATAGATTATTTTGGGATATTCCTGTATGGATAATAACCTCAACTGTCAATAACGAAATTTTCCTCTCTTCCTTTTCAATTCTTATACCTTTAATGTACTTTTATTAATTTATTTGCTGCTTTCAATCTTAATTAAATGTCATGTAGAATTGATGATAGTGGTTATCTGGTCTTGTTTCTGATTTTACAGAGCATGCTTGTAACATTTACCATTAATAACGATGTTTACATCTCAACAATTTCAAAGGCATTCAGAAGACAATTGGATGATTTTCTTCAATGTGCTGAAAAGAATTTAGCTGTCAGTCAGGAGCTATATCCTGAGCAATACTGTCTTTCATGAACAAGGTTAAAATGCAGACATTTGAAGTAAATAAAACTGATTTTATTACCAAAGATCTTCACTATAAGAACTTTTAAAGCCCTTACTTTAACAAGAAAGGAAAATAAAATGCTAAACAAGTTACACAAACACAGTCTGTAAAAACAAGTAATAATAATAATACTGTCTAAATGCAGCAATTTACTAAAAAGATAACATAACGAACAAATTATATTTTCACAGGGACACGAGGTTGGTTAAACAGTAGAATGCCTATTAATGAAATTTCACACTTCCACAGATAAAAGAAAAAAACACCTAATGATGCAGAAAAATCATCTGATGTAATTTAACAATCATTTATGATTAAGAACTCACAGCAAACTTGTAACAGGAGAAACATTTTTAACCTCACAAGGGGTACTGACATCAATCCTACAGCAAAAAAAAAATTTAACAGCTAAATATTAAAAACCTGGAACAACACAAGGATGCCTTCTCAAAATTATATTGGAAGTCCTAGTCAGCAAAAGAGATTTGAAAATAAATGAAAAGTAAAATTGTTGGCAATAAAAAAACAAAACATAGAAACACACTGATGTAATAGTTCAATATTTTAGCTTGGTACACCTTTTCTGTGCCTTAATTAAAAAAACAATTTTATGACTTTAGAATGTGAGTTCTTGTGTGTGTGTGTGTGTGTGTGTGTGTGTGTGCGTGCACAACCAGTTTCCCCAATTATTCTGTAAGTCCATTCTCTATACCTTTCTGTATTTCTTACGACTAAAACAATGTTATACAAATTATAAATACTGGATACACCAGTATTGAAAAAATAATGAAATGCCCTCATTATTAATGAAAAGAGAGAGCAAAGTTTTAAGATAGTAAAAGAATAACAAAGGAGCTCAGAAGAAAGAAAAATCACTGATTGCAGAGATCTCATTTGCTGAGACCAGGCCACTGTGCTGATATGTCTGTCACTCAGTTGCTCCACCTTTGGGTCTTTCCCAGAGCAACATCCTAGAAGGGTCACGGGCTGTGTCCCACCCCAGGCCACTTGGCTCCTGCCCACCACAAACCTTGAGAGCTTGGGTTTGGGGGATTAGGAGACCGAGCCAAACATATCCCTCTCCAAACTCAGGCATCTTCTTCATGCCTCAGTTTCCCGCCTCCCAGTGATTAGCCAGGTTGGACCACCAGGCCTGGTTAGTGGCATTCAGAATGTCACGTTTCGTTGTTCCTACATGAAATCCTTCAGAGGCGATTTTATTGGAATCTAAACAAATCAAATGTAAGGTAATAACACTTCCACTAGACTCGGTGGGTGCAGGACGATGGCTGTCTTCTTCAGTGACACAGCTTCAGTGCTTAACACAGTGCCTGGCACGGTTCAGACACTCAACTCGGCGAGCTGAACTGAATCGATAGCGCCACATGAATGTACTCATGGAGCTGAACTACCTAGCTGAGGCTAAGGAACCAAAAGCGAAGTGACTAAGTAACTAGCAAGCTCGCTACACTAAGATAACTAAGTTGGTTACCTGAATCCAACATTGGAGTGAAGAGCAATGTTCCAATATTCACAATGCAGACGCTGGCTATTCATTGGGTTATGAAAGACTAACAGCAAAGAGTTGTCTTGGGTGTGGTAATAAGAATCGATACACTTGTACTGCTGGTTAGCTTCTTGAAGAACCTGAAAATCGAAATAATCGCAGTGTTGTGTCTTTGTTTCCCCAAGGGAAGGGTCTCTCGCTAGAGCATTTCTCTGTCCCCTGCTCTTCCTCCCCTTGTCCCCACACTGTTAGCCAAGATGAGAGCATTTCAGCAACTCAAAGAAAAACAACTACTAGCCTCCAGGCATAGAGGCATTTACTCAGGTGCTTTCCATTAAGGCTAGGAGATAATAATTAAGGCAAACAGTTACTGATTTAAATTTTCCATGTTTTCATGTAGATCATCTCATTTTATCATCATTTAAAGCTCCAGATAAATAGGTACAACTGTTTTTCCCGTTTCAAAATATTAAAACCCTCATTTTCGGCATAAACGGGGGCGGAGAGAAGATAAGAGATTTGCCCAAGGACTCAGAGTTCATAAGTTCTGGTGCCCGGGCTCACAGCTTCTTTGGACTCTAAATGCCACCATTCGCACTCCATGGAGCACTCTCTGCTACACCAGGCTGTTTCAGAGGAACGAGTGAGCCGTCTTCCTGATACGTACTGTTTCTACGTGACTTCTAACCCTGGCCTTTTCCAAAGCATTCTGCCCACAGCATGCAGTAACGGCCACCGAGAGGGGCATCATGGGCAGCTCGTTGTCCTGTTTTCTTTTCATGCCAATCAACATGAGGAATTATGTCCACAGGAAAATAAATTAGACAGCTGTGGCTTTTTGTTTTTGTTTTCATTTTCAAAATCAATCTAGCTTTCAGTTGTCTACTGCTTAGATGATCTGAAGGCGTGGAATCGCATATTATGTTAGGAAAGGCCTGTTTTACTTTTGCTTTCAATCGTACAGTGGTAGCATAACCAAAATAATATTTATTTCTCCAATATAGTCCCTTGTATGAGCGTCTTTATGGAGTGGAATTTAAACTTTTACATCTGTTCTTCGAGAATCAATACAAGAAACATACTTGATGTTTTTTTGCATTAAGAAAAAATTTCTTTTTGTAGGGCACTATCCATTGCTTTACTTTGAAAGGCAATTTCCTTTCAGATTTTAAGTCCCCAAAACAAATAGTATATTTACTTGTGATGAACGTGTACCCTTCCTTCTAGTAAAGGGCTCTGCAATCTTTGTGTTTTCACATTTGCTTTGGCTGCCATGATATATGGCACTAAGTTTCTCAGAGCTACAGTTGCTCTCAATGTTTTACAAGTTTTCATAGTATATCTTTCTTCTCCTTTTTCACACCTTAGTGTTTACCTATTATTCTGATTAATATTGTTGGTCTCATTAATGAGTTAGTTAATTCTTTCATTAAAAATAAACACCTACTATGTGTCAGGCACTGTGTAGGTACCAGGAAAACAAATATGAGTAAGGTAGATAAGATATTCCTTTAAAATCAGATTGAAATTTGTATAGATCATTCTGGAATTCAGAGAGGCGGCATGAGATGACGAGACTGAGGGGACATCTGATGGGCAGAGAATGGAGTGAAGCGGGGCAAGAACGGAAGTGGGTTGCCAATTAGGAGGGTACTGCAGCAGGACGACAGGTAGTAGTTGGAATAAAGTAGCAACAGTGGAGATGGTGAGAGCTTGAGGGTGTATTTTGAGGTATACCCCTCGAAACTTGATGATGGATCAGACGTGCGGGACGAAGGAACAGCTGAAATAAAGGATGGCCCACTGTCAATAAAGGTTTGATGGTGACATTTTCTGAGATGGATGAGGGGAGAAACATGCTTACGAGCTTCATGTGGGGCTATAAATTTGAGACGCCTATGCAAAATTCAAGTGGAATTTGGAGTTATACTAGTGTGGAGCTCGTGAGAGAGATAATTTGCAGATAAAACTTTAGGAGTCATTAGCATTAGGTCATCTATAATAAATAAAGCCATTAAAATAATGTTTATAGAAGAGAGGAGATGGTTCAGAGCTAGGACTTGAGGGACTCGATCTGCAGACGTTTTGTGAAGAAGAATTCCACGAAATTCCAAATGGAGCACTGAGGACAAATACAGCATGGTGTCCTCGAAACCAAGAGAGAAGGATGTTTCACGAGGAAGTGACCCCCTCTGTGATGCTGTTAAAAGGTTAAGGAAGATAAAGATACGTGTCTATTAGATTTGGCAAGACAATTATTGGTGCCCTTGAAAAGTGCAGCTTCATAGAGTGGTGAGGACAGAGCCCAACCGAAATAAAATAAGGTCTGAAATAAACCTCCAGTTAAAGATGGAAGATTCAATACATGCACTCCCTAACACTTTACAGAAAAAAAAAGAAACAAAAACAAAAAAGAAAACCAGTAAAATTATTGGTTTTTAATATAACAAAGTTGAAGTCCACAGGAGAGGAGACAAAGGCAAGAAGATTTAGTGATAAGTGATTTAGCGGAACATAGAAAGCCAAATCCTTGGGTTAATTTTAGCAACCTTATTTGTGTACAGAAATGCAGAAAGGTTCAGAAAATGGCAGTACTAGGTACCTCTGAGAGTGAGGCAAAAGTGACATTGAATAATAGGAAGATAACTCAAGTCTTTTTAAGAAGCGTTTAAGGCCTCCGGAAGCCCTTGATGGGTGGCCGCCCATCTCCCACCAAAGCAACAGAAGGGAGGATTATCACCTTCAGAAGGTGACGCAGTGGATTCTGGGAAGAGGGATCTTTGGCACCGCCGAGGGAGACATATGCTAAGGGAAAAAAGGCGATTGTGTAAAAGTCTAATTCGGCATTGTCCAATAGAAATATAAAGTGAGCCACAACTGTGAGCCGCATGTGTAACTTAAAAGTTTATAGTAGACATTTAAAAATGTTATTATTTCAATACATAATCAATATAAGAATTATTGATGATATACACTACCCTTTTCATATTAAGTCTTTGAAATCTGGTGTGCATAGCACTCACATAGCTCCATATCAGTTTGGACTAGTGACACTCCACGTACTCAGACCAGTGGCTGCCACACGGGACAATGCAGCTCTGGGGGCTGCACAGTAAGAAGCCTGACTGCCTTCCCGCCATCGCTCAGTTCCCAAAGTCCTGACAGGCCAGCTACGTCTGTCAGACAGGAGATTATAGATTTTTTTCTGGAGCTCTAAATGGCCCAAGAGTACAGACCTAATTAATATGCCAACATTGGTGTGTCTCCCAAGGATACCATCCAGCCAAATCACCCAGTAACAGAGTCCAGTTACGGACAATGCCCGGCTCCCGAATCCACTGAGTCATGAAGCACCTCTTAGTATTCTTAGTGTCCCTTATTAATATGAACAAAGAGGCAGATATCTTTAGATATTGTTCTCCGATATGAAAAATGGAGACAAAAAAAATCTCCCTCTCCCCCCACCAAAAAAAACTAACTTGGGGAAAAAGAGACAATGCACGGAGAAAACACTAAGACTTCAAAGGGATTTAATATCCTCCTAGCTATAAGATAAGATATGGTAGCAGGGAATGTGAACAGGATGCTATAAAAAGGTAATTTGAAATTATAAATAGAACTTTAGAAAATTAAAATGATGAAACAGAAAAGAGTCGACAGAAGAATTAGATGGAAGCCTGAGCCACATCTCCAGAACAAAAAGACGAAGTATTGGAGTCTAGGAGGGCAGTTCGGTCCAGGAAGACCAACACCAGAATAATAGTATCTCCAGAAAGAAAGAACAGAAAAAATTAAGGGGATGAAATTGTCAAAGAAATGATTATAGAACACTTTCCAGGATCTAAAGACAGGAATTTGGGTTTTACTGGGCTCACCAGCATAGTACTCAGAAATAGGGCCACGCCGAAGGCTACCACCAGGAAATCTAGACCACAGGAATCAGAATTTCATTATTTTCATCAAGGAAAATCTGGGAAGCTGGACTAGTAAGAAATGCCTTCAAAATTCTGAGGGAAAATGCTTTTTAACTTAGTGGTTTATAAAAGTAAAACTGTCATCCAAATGTAAGGGTAGAATTAGGATGTTTCAAACGTCCAGTGCCTCAGTAGTTTACCTCAGTAGTTTATCTTGATTCAGGAATCGATGGGAGGAGGTGTCCCCTACTAACAGGACATAACCTGAGAGTGGGGAAGACATGAGATTCAGGAAACAGAGCCTCCGACTGGAAAGAGGCGAAGCATGTGGCCAGGATCACAGTAAAGGGCGGGCCGGGACCACAGCTGTGCAGCAGGCCTGGGGGCAAGCGGGAGCTCAGAGCACATGGGGGAGAGAGCCAGACAATAAAACCGACAGAACACTTGTTAGGTCTAAAGGTATTAAGAGGAGATTTGCTCTTTAGTAGAGAGTTTGGGGGTGAGCAATGATAAATGCATGATAAACAAATTAAAAAAATGGGAAAACGAAGTCCGAGAAAAATAGAAATTGTGTCAAAAAAGAAAATGTAATATACAACACAGTTTGGCTGTGAATAACATTTATACAATTGAAATAAAGTAAATATTGAATACAGATCTAACTGAACTAAATGATCTAGGATTAAATGATCTAGTTAACAGGGTCGGGGAATGGCAAGGAAAAGTGCTAGTGTCAGTATAAGAGTGTATGAGTGTGCACGTGTGTGTGTGTGTCTGTGTGTGTGTGCGCACGTGTGCGTGTTTGACGGGGGTGGGCAGAGTCTCCTTGTCTCGAGAAGGAGTCAATCGATGATGATGCTCAAAAACAAACCTAAACAAAATATACTTGTTATTTAGAGATAACTGAGATTAAGTAACAAGAGAAACAGGTAAATGGCTTGAGGATCTGTACCTCTGGGAACTTAGGCATGGGGTGGAAGGGAGCTGCTGTTTTTCATAAGACTCTACAGAACTTTCTAGCTTTAAAAATATGTGGATGTAAAACTCTGATAAAAGTAACATTGAAATTAAAAAGAAAAAAGAGTACAGGTTTTTGCATAAAATGCAAATGAAAAGAGTTAGTTTTCGGGTTACTTGTTATTTTTGCATAGTGCCCAGGAGCATAAATTCTGGGGCCAGATTTTTTGAGTTCATATCCTGACCAGCTTCTCTCACTGACCAGCCAGGTGACGTTGGACAAGTTGCTTTTGGTCAAAGTGCCTTGTTAAATCATTTCCTATTTAAATAGTTTCTACTTCATAGAATTATTGAGAGGATTAAATGAACTAAAATACATATTTAATCATTGCCTAGCATATGGTAGGTGCTCCATAAATGTTAGCTCTTTTTTTAAAATTTATTTTTAAAATGTTAGCTCTTGTAGTTTCCATTGACCTATTAATTGCATCAGAAAATACTTTGAAACATAGTAAAAACTGAACAGAACTGACAGGCAATATGGGAAAAAAATGAGGCTGCTCCCCAAAAAGGCCTTATTATTTTTTTCTCAAGAAAATATGTGCAGCAGTCATGCACATTTTTCTTTTCTCTTAAAAGATTTTATAAAAACATCCTTTTGGAAAGTACATTTTAAACTATTTTGGAGGTTCCCGGGGCACGAGCAGCTCGATCTGGGAATAAACTCATTTTATAGCCGAAGTAAATGGGATTATTGATCTGAATTAGATCTGAGAGTGACCCAGGAGTGAACTGTTCTAAGTCGCACCTTGACACCCCGGACCCCTCCAGCTCACAGCCCAGTGCTACCTGCAGCAAGACTTTTGGCTTAAAATGCTCAGTAAAGCTCCAGTCCGTCAGGCTGCGTTGCTGCGTTTTCTTTATGTCCTCTAACTCTGCTTCCACAGTCATCTTCTTGGGTTTCTAAAAAATCACAGGAATACAGTTTCAGCTTTAATTTGTGTAAGTTCCAAATGGAACCTTCCATCAACTAGCCGGCATGCACTCCATCTAATTGGGGAAATCTGCATATGTATAAATCCATATGGCAACATTTTAGGGGAAGCGCTGCCAGAAAGAGTATGCCTTTGACTTTTTTTTTTTTTTATGGGCAACATAATCTAAATATTTTTATTGTTAGGTTATACTCTTCTGAGTCCTGTTAGCAATTATAGGCAGGTTTTTCTGAACTCACTTCAAGACAGTATTAGTTCTACATGGCTGTATGGTCAGCAGGTGTTTGTGAGGTTGCCAAGCCACATTGTCTAGAGAGGAGCATGGAGCTTGGAAGTTTTGCTTAACCCAGCTAGTGAAATTAACTCCTTTCTCTCCAGTTGGAGCTGGCCTGGGGATGTCTGAATAATCCCTTGCCTTCTCTGGCATCTGCATTCTCCTGCTAAGCATCTTTTACTATTTTTTTTTTTAACATTTCTTATTCTGGGTCACGGTTTTCTCCTATCATCTTACTTGCATCTACATTTTTAGGAAAATAATTTCTTACCTTTTCAAGAGGATCAGCCTCTGTGACTGCTTCATCTTTGATCTCGTTACCCGTGGTCTGCTCTGTAAATCAAAGACACCAACATCCAGTTGCGTTTGGGCTTTGTTCTTGCCTCTGGCAGTGCTGTGCCTGTTTGTTGCCCATATGATCTGTGTTTCGGTGCTGAAAAGGTAATTCCTGAAAGGCAAGTTTCATGCCTCCAAAAAAGGTGTTTGTGTCAATAATTCTACACTGTTGTCCACTTAGAAAAGTTATACTAAACCCTTTGGAAAGAACCCAGCTTCCTACATGATACATTCCTAAATCCTATCAGATATTCTGCCTTCGGACTGTCTCTCTCACTTCTTACAATGTACCTTTACCTTTACAAGTTGTAAATATTTACTGATTAAACTATATCAGCTGCTTAGTATACACTGTTTGTCTTGTCATGCTGGCTACTATCACAACCCACTTCTGTGGGTTCTATCTTGTGAGTGGCAGACTAGGTCAGGGACAGACTAGGTCCGGGGCCGGAGATGTATGAAAAGAACTACCAGATAAATGCACCTCCTCTTAGAAAATGATACTATTTCACCATCCTGTGGAGCTCTTCTTCCATTCGCTAATCACTCGTTCGTGTAAAAGCCATTTAATGAGCATCTGTAGGTTTACAGATGGAGTTTAACAAAAGTTAGTTACACGAATAACTGAATGGGTGGCTGGACTCCACAGTGCCATATCGTGGACCAGTATGAGTCATGCGCACTAGCTCTCCTTGTGACCAAAGAGTGTCCTCATCCGATGACTGGGATTGAGATACCATCCTTGGCTGAGGAGCAAACAGCTGTACTAATGGCCAGAGAGAACAGACTCATGCTGCTGCTTTCTATGTCCCCATGCTTTAGTAATTCCTAAAGTGAAGCTACCAGAAAAAGAGTCCCATGATAAATAAGCTAAACAAGGATGAACATCTCTACTGTGAACATCTCAGAATTTGTGATAAGCTCTTTTGATTGTGAATCTCTGAGAGAGAAATGGATAAAGTGTATACCATATTGTAAATCAGACGAAATAAATGGAGTAGGAGATGAATCTTAAAACTTATTTGTGGTGCTGCTCAATAACCAGGCCACCCTGACTTTTGATCGCCCTCAGAGTAATAGAAAATCAGTCCCTGCAGTGTAAGTCATACGTGAAATGGCTCCGGCTTAACTCTCCAAATGTGTCTCCTTCCCCTCCTCCTTGCTCTCTCTACTCCGGACTCACTGGCCTGCTTGCTGTGTCTTGAGGCTTTTGCACTTGCTTTTCTCTCTGCCTGGCATGTTTTGCTTTGAGATATTCACCTGCTTCGAACTCTCGTTTCATTCATGTTGTTGCACAAATGTTACCTCCTCAAAAGTCTTCTGTCTCATACCCTGCTTTATTTTTAATCACGGAATTTATCAGTACCTGATACCATTTGTTTATGTCTGTCTCTGCATCTCAAACGCGAATTCCTAAGAGAGAAAGAAATGATCTTATTTTCCCTAACTGTACCCTGAGCACCCAGCACGTGGTAAGAACTCAGTTAAATTTTTTTTTTTTTGATTGAAGAGGGGAATCTACATCGCGTACTGAAACCAGGAATACATATGTAGAGAAAGCAGAAATGTGGAAGAAACCCTACAATGAAATCTTATTTGGGGGTAAGCGTAAGATTTGTGGTAAACAGAACCATACCTGGGCTTCCAGAGGGAGTAATTAACTATGTCTAACAAGGAGGGACCAATGTTTTTCTTTCTTTTAGAAGCATAGTTACTTACATTTTCACTACTAGCTCCATTTTGCCTTGGACTGGTGAAGGTGACAGCATGAATGCTCAATTTTGATGTAAGGGAAAACTATAAAGTCAGTTTGGGTCAGTATTTATATAAATACATCCACTCAAGAGAAAACTCAGGCCAACTAAACTCTAAATAGACCAGGGTGTCCCATGTGTCCTTGAAACAATTGATATGAAATCTGTGGAATAAGAATTATTCTATTCTGTGGTCTGCCAGATTTCCGGGAGATTTGATATTCCCTTCTGTGTCTAAGGATCCAGCAAAAAAAGTTTCCAGTTTAGAAAACATGTTCTAAAAGATTGTGCATCGGTTATTTTGTCAAAAGGGAGAACATTCTAAAACTAATCTGAACTCTTTAATAGTAGAGTAAAAATCATTTTTTCTTTCTGATTTCGGCTTTCAACCGCATAACCCTTTGACAGTGTGATTCAGTAGTTTTTAACACATCTGGAAATGGATGCGTTCTCATCCCTTTGAAAAACAGCTTTCCTAATCTGTTTTACTTTAGAGATAACAAGATCCCTCTGCAAAGCAGTTACTTTATTAAAAAAACACCCAACAAGCATAAAGGGCACATCTAAACCTATAGCCTCACGGTTATCAACTCTCAGCTTTTTCATAAATATCCAATAGGCCCTGTCAAGTTCAAACACAGTCTCAGATGGAAATCCAGTGTTTGGTTAAGAAAAGCACAAATATTCAGCCCTTCACGTCCAGAGACAGGCTTTTATATGTATTTGATGCTAAGATGGTTGTGTAGGAAATACATGAACAGTTTCTGCTTTGTTTAAAAAGATTTAAAGTGGCTGCTTTAGAAAGGTGATCTAGAGTTAAGGGAAAAATGCAGGATAAACAACAAAACACTTCCTTATACTCAACAGCCACAGTGAGGCACTAAGCCTCAATGCCTCCCCCATTCAAATGTAAGTTCCCCAATGTGGGCCAACATATACCAGGTAGCATCCCTTACAGGTTGTGGGTTCAGCTCTCAAGATTGCTCAGCCTCTAGGATACACTGATAATTTTCAGTATTGATAATTTAGGAAGTTGCTATAATTATCTACTTTCCACTAGGATCGAAACTGCCAATTTATGTGGTTTGACCACCAGGTGGCAAAAGTTGCCTGAGGAAAACTACACACCAGTTGTTCTAAAGAAACCAAAACAAACACAGAGAAAAAATACCCTCAGGTCTTCTAACTCTCCTGGCTTATTCTGGCTCCATATTAACTCAAACTGACTTCTTTGTCATATGTTTATATTCCCATAGGATGCACTAATGCCATAATACTCCAGGTTAACTTACTTGACTTAAGTTTTTGTGAGCTAGCTAATAGGTAAGGGTACTTAGATCAGAGAAAGAAGGAATATTTCCTACTGGGAAGGAAGGAAGGAAGACCCGAAGGTAACAAAATCAAAACAAGTATAAGCGTAAAGAAGACTATGAATATGGCTAAGCCATTAGATGTAGCAAAGACTTTCTGGAACTGAGGAGAGCAATGAGGCGCAGTGGAGGAAGCTCTGGCTGGGAGTCAGATGGCCCTTTGCCGGAACGCTGACTTCCCATGTGGTTGACAAGTTACTGATCCCCCCTGGGTCTTCATGTCCTCGTCTTTAAAACTGGGGTAATAGTATCTTCCTCATAGGCCTGATGCTCATGGAGAGTAGTAGTTAATATATGTACAATACCTTAGCATAGTGCTTGGATAATATTAAATAAATGCTATCTCCTTCCCTCCTCCATCTTACTGAGTTGGAAGACATCTCCAATGTAATATTAAATACAGGTGTTTATAGTGGATAGCCTTCTGATCTCAAGGAAAATCTTTCGACTTTTCATCTTGACATAGAATGTTTATAATAATTAAAAAAATAATCTTTACAAGGTATAGTAATTTTCCTTCTATTACTAGTTTACTAAGATATTTTGCATAAATTGCTATAAGATTTTAAGTGCATTTTATGCATCTATTGAGATGGTTATATCATTTTTCTCATTAATGTACTAATTGATAGATTATATTGAATTTTACAATGTATTTTTTTCTTCTATTCTGTTATAAAAACAACTTGTTTGTGATGTTTATCATTTTGTATATTGCTAAGTCAGTTGCTTATGTTTATTCAGGATTTTTGCATCTATTTATTTATTTATTTATTTATGTTTTGCTGTACTATCCTTGATAGTTGTTGTATTATAAGGTTGATGCTACTTTCATAAAATGAGTAGAGGAGGATACCCTTTTTTTATTTCCTGAGATAATTTTTGCTAAGATTAGAATTATTTTTTAAGTGTTTATTATCACTAGTCAATGAGATCAATTGGGTTTGGCATGTCCTGTTTGAGAATATTCTAATTATTGATTTAATTTATTTAAATGGTTACAGGATTATTCGGGTGTTCTATTTCTTCTTGAGTCACTGTTGGTAAGTGATACTTTTCTAGTAATTTGCTTATTTTACTTTTAGATTTAGTGGAATAAAGTTATGTACTCTTACTATCTTTTACGTTTCTGAATGATCAAAGGGAAGCCCATTTCTTTGTTCCTGATATGGTTTTATTTTTAATATGGTTATTCATGCTTCTCTTTTTTCTGATCAGCCTTTTGTAGAATATTTATTAATTTTCAGTCTTTTCAAAGAACCAAACTTTTGTATTATTTGTTCTTCCTTATTGCACCTATATTTTCTATGTCATTGGTTTACTCTTATTTTTATTTTTTCCTTTTACTTTATTTGAATTTATTTTGTTCATCTTTATTCAACTACTTAAGGTTTATATTTACCTAATTACTTTTTAGCTATCTTTTAAAAATGTATTCAGTAAACACTGTAAGCTTCTCTCTGAGTATCTCTTGCTGAAGCTGCATTCTATACATATTGACATTCAGTATTTTAATTATCATTCAGTTCAAAATATTTCCTAGTTCCTATTGTAACTTTTTCTTCAAACAAGGTGTTATGTAGAAGTATATTTCTTAATTTAAAAATTGGGAGATTTTCTCATTATTATTTTGTAATTGATACCAACCATAATTTCACTGTGGTCTGAGAACATACTCTATACTCTATAGATTTGACCCAGTGAAAATTTGTTGAGCCTTGTTCTGCATTCCAGTATATGGTTAACATTTTTAAAATAAACATACTTATGACCTCTAAGAAGCTGTAGTATTATGGAGGCTTTAGTATAGGCACATGAATTACTGTAATAAGTGGCAGAAAAGGTAACTAATGGCATAAAGGAAGCATAGATTGTGATTATGGGAAGGCTGAGGGAGGCATTTCTAGATGGGCACATCTAACAAAACTTCATAGAAGTGCCAATTAAACCTAATCAAAATAAAAAAAAAAAGAAGTCTAGGCAGAGGGTATTATGGGGGAAAGGCACAGAGATTGAAAGAGCTAAGTCCTATTTCCTTTACACAGAAAAAAGGACTTAGTTCTTTTTGACTAGAGCATGCGGTGAATGAGCAAAAGGGAAAAAGTGGAAAGGGTTTGGAAAAGTAATTTGGTACTGTTGGAGAAGCATGCAAAGCAGGCCGAGGAGTTGAGTTCTATTTTGCAGGTAGTAGGGAGCCACTGAAGGTAGTCAATAGGGAAATAACAGAGGTATATTTTAAGTAATGAATCTGACAGCTGTGTGTACAATAGCTCGGTAAAAATTTAGCCTACTATTCTTTTATGCTTCTATACCTCCAAATATACACTATTCATGATGCCGTATTCTAGAATGAGGGTAACCACCTGAAGTGTAAGGAGAAGAAAGGGACGGATGCTCACTGAGCACAAGTTTTGTGCAAAGCTCTGTATTGTGCAGTTCATTATGATATTGCTGGCAATTTTTTAAATATTTTTTTTCATATAATCACAATAACCCTGTGATATATTAATGATAAAAGTTTTAACTATGTTTAAGTTTTAACTACATAGTTAATAATTACATTTTAACCAATTAAAAAATGCACTATATTTATTAACGTAAGAGTGGACTAAGAGGTTTTAGGATATTTTGAAAAACAAGGGTTGAAATAATGAGGACTTAACCGAATAACAACACTCAGTAACAAAATTTAATTAACCCAACAACTTAGATGTTAAACAGTTTTTCAACTGAAACAGGGAGGAAATCAAGTAATGCATCTTGAATCATTTTTAAGGTTTATACGGGCTCAGTAGTGTCTGTGTGTATGCGCACTCACACTCACATGTACCTACCCAAAGGCTCAGGCTGGAGCGGAGTCTTCAAGCTGGTCTCCTCGGACAGCCCTCTATTATCGGGGTCTAAGGGTTTCTCATTATTCGGGTTCAAATGCTCCATATTGTCAGCATTAGGCTGACTGTGATCTGAAGGTTCTTTATTGTTTTCGTCCCCTTGCACAGACGTTGCCCAATTCTGGTCCGTCAACAATACTTTGACTTTGGTTTCAATATCTAATTGGTGTAAAGAGAATCTATGAGCTACGATGCTAGAAAAATCGACGACCGTAAAACGCCAAGAATGCCTTTTGTTCCCTCCATGCGGTGTACCTGTTTGGTGCTTGGCCTTTTCGTTGTTCATTTTTGTGATGTACTGCTGCCTGATCTGTTTAGCGAATCTGGCAGGGTTGTCCCAAGGTATGTTGAACATCTCGGGATCTGTCCCATACATCATCTTACAAGACTTCAGGGTCCCTTCTTCATCAACCTCCGAGAGCTTTAGGCTCTCGAAAGTAAACACTTTGAAGGCTCGTTCTACTTCATTCCAGCTCAAGGCTTCTGCAAGAAAGAGCGACCTGTGCTGCTAGGAATGCTCTTATTACCACATGCTACAGCACTGCCCTGGGGCACCAGGGGGTCTGTCCACCAGAATGACAGGGGAGTCACGCCATGATGAATGTTGAAGCGACTTTAAACATGGACTCCACAATTCTGCACCAAGTATCAATCAAAGGTACCTAATAATAAGAAAGCTATACGATCTAGATATAATTTATCAAGATAATGCTCCCCAATTGCTTCATAGCTTAATCAATATTAGGTGTCCAAATTGATTCACATGTACTTTCCAAAGTACCATATTGGTTGAATATGGCTCAAACTTATCTTTTTTAAGCAAAGGCACTTTGCTGCTGTTGTAATTTAAAACAGAAAGATCACTTGCGCCTAACATATGATGTTATGTTCATGGGGACTCAGAAAAGGCCTCTCCACCCATGTGAACTGGTGCGGTAATTCCCATAATTGCACTTCAGAGGTTATCAGCTTTCACTTGGCTCTATTCATTTGCATATTTACTCTTTTACACGTCAGTGTATCTATCCACTCACTCACTCATTCTCTTGCTCAATTGCTCACTCATTTTTGTTTTCTATGTATCATTTAGGGTTTGTCATAGGTGCCTGAGATTCAGAGAAAAGGATCTGGTTCTTGAGCTTTAGAAGTTTAAGGTAGAGGGCTGGGAGGTAGGTATTAACAAATAACTATGTACGTCAATGTAAAAATATTTTGTAATTTGCTTAGAGTTAGAGAAGAAGAGAGAAGGAAGAATCCTTTTTTCTAGGTCAAATGTTTTCTTGTCAAATAAAGATGTCTATGTAATTTCTTTCTCTGCCTTACAAGTAGGAATGTATCTGCATATTGCCTCGAATGGGAATAGCGTTTGTTTTAGGAAAGAGGTGTCTATACCATAAATTCCCGGGGCAGTCTGCAGGGAAAAGCTGACGAGCCCACTTCCCACTGTCCTCTGAGAGCATAAAATGGCCCCTCTTGCCATGAGAGGAGGTTAACGTGAATCGACAGTCTCGGTACCACGTCTCTCAACTAGGACGGGGTTGCCGTGTCATCTACAGTGATGTAGATGAGGGGCGGGGAAAAGGAGAAAATAAGAGATTGTTTTTGTGGTGGAAACACAGTGGAAAGAAAACTCAGTGCATCACACTGAGGGATGTCTCCCACTGTAGCTGTCATAGTATTGCCGATGAAATTCTTCCATTCTTCAAGGTAAACATCCACAAAATGCCCACCTCAGCCTCCGAAAGGTCTTTCAACAGCCAAAGTACTTTTTGTAAACAGGTATGTAATCTAGTCACAGATGACCATACATGAGTGATTTTTAAGGTAAGACAAAGCAATGTACTCACCATTTGTACAAAAGTGCATGAGCTCATGAATTGTAGCTAGACGCTTGGTGTGGTTCCATGGTGGGGGCAGAGGGAATTCGAGGAGTTCCCACAGTGGCAACCTGGACTGCATCTCCTGCTCAATTTGCACTGGGTCAAAATTCTTCTGGTCCTGATGAAAAACAGCAACATGACAGAAGACATTAAAGTATGCTGTCAAGCACCTCATGCATATGGAGAAGGGAGAACACGATCCCTTCACTCTCATTATTCGGGAACGGGGGAAATCACTGTTAATTGGGGAAGACAAACTATTGGTATTTTACTGACGGTCAAATAAGCTAGTTCTCACTTTGCCAGAGGTTCCTGGTGCAGAGAAATGACAGATTCTTTACTCGTAGTGACAAACTGCCCAAGTCTCATATATATTCATCTATCCCTTGTGAGATTTTTTTTTTCTGGCCTCCACTACATATTAGCAGATATTTAAAGCAAATAACCATAAGGTTTTAATGCAAATTTGGTGTAGGCACAATCACTTTAATGGTTAATTGGACCACTATAATGAGACAAGTTTCCTTTGCTGACATAATTTCTCCCTTATCCATTTCCATTTTCTGAGATCTCACTTTGTCAGCAGGTATCCATTTTGTATATTGCTTTAATTAGCGTTGGTAAAGCTGTCAAATTAAGATTTCTTTAACCGAATAATTACAGTTGGGCTTTCTTGCCTCAGTTATCCTCAGAGTAACCTGATTGTTATTACCTTCAGTGCGTACTTCCTGTGGGTGAGTGTATCATGATAGTTCACTAGCAGAGGGCCTTTGGGCATTGCTTTGCTCTCCTTTTCTTCTTCAGATAAAAATAGTTCATGGAGATTCTATTCAAATTGAAACAACATCGATTTAACGAGAAAGTTCAAATTCTTTTCAAAGCACATAAGCGCGCTGGCTGACTCACGCCTTCTGACCTTTTTCTCCCTGTCCGTGAGACAGAGGGAGGGCAGGATGGACACGATGTGGGCTGCGATTCTGTGGTCCAGCCCATCGGCTCTGGGCAGCAGCTCCACCAGGCTGGGTGGGACAAGGTCTTCTTCAGTTGCCACGACCTGTTGCGATAAGAGTTGGGAGGGAGTGGTTTAGAGGTCAGCTCTTCACCGCTAGTCATGTATTTCATTGGTCTAAGTAAAAACAAGGCAGTTTCCACCAATAAAGCACAGTGATTCTACCAAATGGCAGCGTAATCACCAGTGACTCCAAAATAAAAGGAAAAATGTTTACAACCCATGCATTAAAGTAGATATAATTTTAATACATGTGTTAGGATAACACCAAATATAAATGGTAAACAGGAAAATTTACTATGATAGGAATCAAAATAACGATATAAATTTTTCTTAATGATTTACCTTTTCTTTTAAAGCACTCAAAAGTGTGCTCACACACCTCTGGATTCAATAAATGTTTATGGAGTGCCAACCACGTGCCAAGCACTGTAAGATCAGTAAAAGGTAATAGTCTGCTTTATGTGGAGAGAGTGAAGTCTAGAAAAATTAAATGCCTTGCTCAATTTTACCCGGTGAACAAAGAATTTGAAATATAGTCAAGATAGGCACCTGCTCTACAGTTTCTCTCTTTGCTTATCCTGCGATCATCTTCTATGGTTTCGCTCCCCTCTACGGGGTTTCTCAACCTTGGAACTTAAAACATTTTGAACTCGAAAGATATTTATCATGGAGCCCGTTTCGAGCACTGTAGGGTGTTTAGCAGCATCCTTGGCCTCTACCTATTTGATGCCAGCAAAAATTTCTCCATTTATTGCCAAATGTCCCCTGGGAGGACACTGCAAAATCACCACCTTTTGAGAACCAATGGTTAGAGACCGAAAACAAAATAGCCTCATCCTTTACCTTGTGTCAACTCCTTACTTTCAAAAGGGTGACTCGTGCCTCTACTTTCGATCTTCCGACCAGTTCCAATCATAAAGGATCATTCGAACTGTTCCTTCTCTGAAATTATAAACTCTAACATCCCATTCTGTAAACTGCCATCCCATTCTTCTTATATTTCATCCCCTTACTTTTGAACCTTTATTTCGCCAGCATGAGCCTACGATTGGGTGCCTTCTGTGCGTCACGCACTGAGCTCATCAACTAATCCCCTTTGGTGCCTGGAATATAGTAGATGGTTAATAAGTGTTTGTTGCTTTGAGTTGAGTTGAATAAAATAAGAAAGATTAAGATAAATAAAATGATGATACTGGAAGCTCTAAGGGCTTTTGAACTTTTACAAATTTATTGATGTAATAAAACCATTGGTCTTGCAAAACTCTTACGGGGTAAATAAAGGTAAATATGAGTGTGCTTACCTAATAGGTTAGAAAACTAAAGTGGTCAACAAACATAAAAATATATACTGGAGGTAACAGACATGATAGTGTCTGAAAAAAACTTTAAATTAAATGTTTTAATATTCTTTACACTGGTCCATACAGACCCTAAAAAGAGAGATAAAGGAATGTGTAACATCTAGGAAATAAGAAGAATAACAGGCATTTATGAAAAGAAATTAGAGAATTTATAAATTAAAAATGTTCTTGTTGAGATAAAACTTCAATAGCATACTGGATTCTGCTGAGGAATGAATTAGTTGGAAGTTAAGCTGGAATTCCTACAGGGATAAAATTGAAAGAAAATTTAAAAGACGAGGAGGAAAACTCAGAAATTGCAATATTCGTTAATTAATAACCAGGATAAAGCAATAGGATAAATACTATTTGAAGATATAATTTAATTCAGCAAACACATATCCAGTGTCCACAGTGGGCTGGTGTGATTATTGCACGCTGAGCACACAGCAATGAACAAGGCTAGATTAACCCCCTGCCTGCACGGAGCTGACATTCCAGTGAGAGGAGGAAGGAAAGACACAAAACAAACAAACACACTTTTAAAAGGGTAGTTAGTGATAAGAAAATAAAAGAAGGTGATGTAGTAGAGGACGCTGTGTGTCGTCGTGGGCCTTCCTTAGACCAGGTCCTCGGGAAAAGCCCATTTAGGGAGTGCTACTTCCACTCGGGGCTGAATGACAAGGAGTAGCCACCAGGCAGGCGTGTGGGAGTAAAACTTTCCAGGAAGAGAGATTGGAATAAAAAGTGAAGGTAGGATTAAGTAGTATGTTAGAGGGAAAACCAGAAGGCCTATGTAGATGGCGAATAGTGTGTGTTGGGGTGGGTGGGGGCAGAAAATGGAATAGCAGACAGAGCCTAGTCTTTATGGACCTGCGTGAGGAATTTTGATTTTACTCAGAATGTGATCAGAAACCAGGTTATAATCTTTAACAATAATGATAAAACAAACAAAGCCATATCTAGACATAACCTTGAGTTATCAATTATAAAGGAAAAATTCTAATAGCTGCCAGGAAGACAGACAGATTACCTACAAAGGAAAAAGGACCAGACTGACATCAGACTTCTCATCAGACGCTCAGAAGGAAGAAAACGAGGCAGTGCCATCCCAATACTTTTCCACTCAGACTGAGTAGGTTCAAAAGCGGCTTCTGCCACTTCTGAGTTAGTGGTACCAAGTTACTTACAAGTTACTTAACCCTTTTATGCCACAGTTCCTTATCTGGAAAGTGGAGAATAAATATAGTTGCTGCTTCATAGAGTTGTTCTAAGGATTAAATGAGTTAATTAATACAACCTCTTTTCGAATACCTGTAGAACGCTCCCAAGAATTGCCTGTGTACACCAGGTCTCACAGGAAATCCAGGAAATTAAAAACATTTTTAGCATTCAGACTGTTTTTACTAACCATAATGCAATAAAATCAGAAATTGACAATAAACAGTGGAAATAGAAATAAAAGAGTTAGAACTGAATACACTGAATGCATCAGGATGTAGCCAAGTACTCAGAAGGAAATGTATAGCCTTAAGTAAAGGAAAACAGACTAAAGTAAATGAAATAAGCTTTCAGTTAAAATGAAATGGAGAATAAACCCAAAGAAAGTAGAAAGAAGGAAATAATAAAGATAAATGAAAAAATTAATGAAATAAAAAGTAAAAAGGAGTTGATCAATGAGACAAAATGCTGGCTTTTTGACAAGCCCAATACAAAAAATGGGCGGGGGACTTGAACAGACATTTCTCCAAAGAGGACATAGAGATGGCCAACAGACATATGAAAAGATGCTCAAGATCACTAATCATCAGGGAAATGCAAATTAAAACCACAATGAGATATCACTTCACACCTGTCACATGGCTATCATCAATAAACCAATAAACAGCAAGTGCTGGCGAGAGAAAAGGGAATCTTTGTGCACGTTTGGTGAGATCGTAAAGTGGGGTAGCCACTACGAAAAATAGTATGGAGTTTCCTCAAAAAAATTAAAAACAGAATTACCTTATGACCCAGCAATTCCACTTCTGAGTATTTATCTGAAGAAATCCAAAATACTAACTCAAAAAGATATATGCGCCTCTATGTTCATTGCAGCATTAGTTATAACAGCCAAGATATGGAAGCCACCTCAGGGTCCACAGACAGACGAATGAATAACGATGTGGCACATATGTAAAAAGGAATATGACTCGGCCATAAAAAAGAATAGTCTTGTCATTTGTGACAACATGGATGAATCTATAGGGTATTGTACAGAGTGGAGCAAGTCAAAGACAAGTACTATATGATTTTACTTATACGTGGACTCTTCAAGACAAAATAAACAAACAAAACAGAAACAAACTCATAGATGCAGAGAACAAATTGATGGTGGCCCAATGGGAGGGGTGTCGGGGAATGGGTGAAAAACATGAAAGGGATTAAGAAATACAAATTGCCAGTTATAAAAAAAAAATCATGGGGATGTAAAGAACAGCATAGGGAATGTAGTCAATAATATTTTAATAACTATGTATAGTGCCAGGTGGATACTAATCGGAAGAAATCACTTTATAAATCACATAAATTTCTGACCACTATGCTGTATACCTGAAACTAATATAAAATAATATTGAATGTCAACTGTAATTGAAAATAAATTTAAAAATAACAATAATATTACAATAACTATGTGTGGTGTCAGACGGGTACTGGACTTATCAGGGTGATCACTTTGTAAAGTACATAAACGTATAATCACTATGTCGCATGATTGAAACTAATATAATATCATATGCCAACTGCAACTGGAAAATAAATTAGTTCAAAATGAAAAAAAAGAGAGGGACAAATAAATAACATTAGTCATAGAAAAAAGAACATAACCAGATACAGAGGCAATTTAAAAAATGTGTATAAGTAAATAAAGAACTTTATATATTGAAAACATAAATAAAATGGACATATTTATTTAAAAAAAAAACCAGTGCCTAAAATTGGGCTCAGAAATAGAAACCTGATTAAATCTACAAGTTTAACAGAAATTTTAAAGATAGTTAAAGACTGCTAACCACTCCGTCCACCTGCTCAACTCCTCTTTCTCTTCCATTAAAACGATACCAGACAGGCATGTCTACCAGGACGAGTCTCCTAAAACTTCAGGGAATGTTATATAAACCGTTCCAGAGCATAGCTGATGATCAAAGCAAACCTTAGTTTTATCTAAAATGTTTTAATCTTTGTACAGGAGAATGCATTCAGGTATTACATATGTACTTTTAAATTAGTTAAAAAAAAAAAAAAAAAACGAAAGCAAAGAAAGATGAAGTGACTGACTCGAGGTTATCCACCTGGGAAAAAAACTTCTGCGTGTTTCCACCTACCTGTTCCAGCATACAGTGCAGTATCAGGGGCACAGAAACGAATTCTTCTGGAAACGGATTCAGCAAATCATTGTAATATCTCATGTCCACTTCAGTTGTGACGACGAAAGCCACTGTAAAACAGACAAAACATCGTTGCTCAATTAAGATGTGTTTTCCATTTCTTCCATCAAAATTTTACCCATGAATTCTAAGTGTGACCTTGCACTAATACACAGAGGACCTGTGGGGTGGAGGGATGGCCAAAAGCCATGCGGACAGCCAACATCCCTTACAGTGCCAGCTCACGGCCTTAATCCTCCGGCGACGGGTCTCATACGTGCCTGGTGGCGCTTGTGGCTCTTCACTTGGTCCTTTCTTCTTCCCAGGGACTGGAACAACAGATTGTGGAGGCTAAAAGACGAATAATTAAAAAGAAATGACTGAGAGATCCAGCTGGGAGAAGTTTCATCAAATGCTGGGCTGATGGGATCTGAGAACATAAATGATTATGTTCACATCACAAAATCATTTGCTGATATGAGGATCAAACAAAAAGGGTTTTGTCTGAAGAAGGAAAGAAGTTAACAGGTAGAGACACTTGTCAGTTTTTCCTAACAGCGCCCACTCAGCGCTCGCCAGGAACGTGACGTGATGGGGAAAAGGGGACTGAGAGTCAAACAGATTTTCTTCCCGGGGTGACTCACGATCACGCCCTTCCCCCTCTTAGAATCCTTCGATGGTTCCCCATCGCCTCCAGGATAAAACTCCAACTCTAACTCGGCACCCAAGGCCACTCCGGCTCCCAGCTCGCCAGCTGGACTTCACGCTGCCCTCCACGCTGGCCGGATGGCCTGTGAGCACTGGCGTTCCCTGGGGTCCTGGCTCGCGTCGTAACGCCTCTTTCCTTTGACCTCCGTATCTTTGTACCCCTTTGCCCCTTTCCTGGGAATACCTTTCTGTGCCCTTCTCCACCAGGCTTTCCCAGAGGCAGTGCACGCTCAGCCTCGCATGTCAGCGACCCTGCCAGCAGGGCTCCCCTGGCTCCTCTCTCCCTCCTGCTCCTGCCCAGGTCGTGTTAAGCCCCGTGTTTTACCGCTGCGATGAGTCTGACCTGACTCACTGTGCTACGCTGACACCACTGCTGACTTGACTGCCGTCTCCTCTCAACGTCAACCTCCGCGAGGGGACAGGAGACGAGCCCTGCTCGTTCTCGGACTGCAGGACCTTGCACTGTACTGGCACAGGTGGGAACTAAGTCAGCATGGTGATTCACTTACTGATGTCCCGCCTTGTTCCAGATGTCATTTAATGCACGATGGGCTGAAAATGGGCTGGCAGGTCGTCGGGAAACTTCGTGAAGCCCCCACCACATCGGTGCCCTTTGATACGATCCCCAGGGGCCTTTCCTTGTTCCCGCGCTCACTTATTAAATCCCACCACGCAGCATTACCTTGCTCCAAGAACTTATGTGATATTTTTCTTCACATGTTTTATCAACGTGAAAATTAAGTTGTTCGGTTAATCATTCAGCCCACAGAAGACATTTGAGCATGTGCCTACCTCAGAAATTAATGTGGCTTCTACGGTAGGTTTCTCACTAACCACTTGTGGGACATTAATGAGCTGCATGCTTTCCAAATAGTGCTGGTGCTGCCTTTTCCAATCCAGGCTGTCATACATCAAACAGGCAATATCTTCAAAAATATCAGTGCCCAATTTCAGCTACAGGTGAGAGAATGAATGGCAATTAGTCCTTAGTTTCACACTGCTGTAATCGGATATACGGCCTGTGTCTCCCGTATCAGCTACACTCATCACTTTTTCAGAGAAGCGCTTCCCCACGCCCCTGAATCCCAGCCACGGTGACCGAGGTTTCGTTAGTTGGACCCTTCTCGCCCTTCCTGCTCACCTCCCTTTGGGGGGCCTTACGGCTGCCTAATATTGTAAGAGCCCACCTGATACTCCAGCTAAATAAAAAGCACCCTATTCAGCAGCTGCGGCAGTGTGGCCTACTTCCAGGTGTCTCAGTTCCAGAAACAACACAGCAGGTAGGTAATTTCAATATCCCTGGCCCAAGACAAGCTGTGGATGATTTCCTGCTTGGCTGTGCAAGAAGCACAATAGCGATCACCCACTCATCATCCATCCGGGTACACTGCAAGCAACTGCAGTCAACCTGTCTTCCTTGCCTCCCTGCCTCTCTCCTTTACTTTCACCTGTGCTACTTTAAGGAGAAAAATAAAAAAACCCAAGAAATCCAGGGAAATTACTGCTTTTATGACCTGGCAGGTAGGTTATGGATCAGATGCTTCTACTACTCGGGCTTTCACTTCCAGGAGTAAAAGGCACTGTTACCAGAAGTTCTGCCTGCCTGAAAGCCCGGGAGAATTAGAGGCTCATCCTATGTCTGGGCTGAAGAAGTAAGGTTGAGTGAGACAGCTTCTTGCGGGGCTGGTGAATTACAGCCTGGCAGAAGTCCAAGGAAGCGCTAGCTCTGCCCACCTTCAGGGCACAGCTATCGATCTGGGCTCCGAGTGCCAATTCCAAGGCTGAGCATTCTTCAGTTAAGCTTTCACCTGGTATTCTTTGCCCAAATTCTGGCAGAAAAACATGCTTTTGTTTGTTTGTATTTATAAGACATACAGTAAAACTTCTGCCCAATGATCCCTTAGCTTAAGCAGTTAACTTATTTTTAAATCAAACACTAAGAGCCAACAAATTATTCCAGCAACCAAGGTCTTAGCTTGAGATGTTACAGGCGTCTTGCACAGGCAGTTAGCACTTCTCGATGGGCACTTATTTGATGTAAAGCTTTTGTTACTTTGGTTCAGCAGAAATGCAGCCTGCCTGCCTGCAGCCAAAGGCACTAACGATTTCCTTCTTCCAGAGAGGAAGGAGACTCCTTGGCTGCCTTGGCTATGAGGCCATAATCAGCTGAGAGTGTGAAACCACGCGTCTACACCATGCGTCTAGTCTACTTCTACCAGAAACAGGTTCAGTACTTTCATGGATTGTAAGTGATCCTCAGTTTAACATGAACTTTGATCTTCAGTGTTGAATCCGATGGCCTTTTCTTCTGGAACGCAACTCTATTATGGAACCGTTTTTCAAAGCTTCCCTTCCCCATCATCCTCGGTGCTGGGTTTTCACTCACAAAGCCCACCTTCCAGAGACACACCTGGGTTCTGAAAGATTTCTGCAGTCAAGCCCAGACCACCACCCCGGCATGAAGAAGAGAGTGAATATCTGCAAACTGATCGTCAGGAGAGTAGTGTGTCCAGCTGGGCAGCACAGCCCTAAGGGGCCCCAAACGGCTCTTTAGGCAGGTGAATGCCTTCATTCCTGATGGTCGCCTTCAGGGTCCCACTGGGTACCCTAGACATCAATCTTCTAGTTCTGAAGTCAAGAATGATTCTGCAGAACTAGTATTTCAACTAAGCTGCTAATATTTTTTTAGCATAAAATAATTTTTTTCTGAACTTGGTCATTTAAACTCTTCTACTCCATATTTTTGAGAAGGAAAACATAGCCACATTCACTTTCTTGAAGAATGGAGTGATGAAAATCTAATGAACATAAAATTATGGACAAAGGAATGGAAGGCAGAAGGCTGTGAATGGTGCTGGGTCTCACGGAGCTATGACCACGTGCCCTGGTGCTCACACGTATGTGCTGACAAGGCAGGGAAACGGACTCTACTTTGGGTTCATTACGTTTCAGCTCTCCTCGGCCTGTTCCAGGAGGTAAATAAGACACACAGACAGAAGCCCTAGCTAGAGCAGGAACAAAAGGCGCTTGGTTTGAGGCTGCCTTAGAAGACTCTTTTTATTGCCACCTCTGAATTATGGTTTAAGAATTATATGGCTGCAATCTCCTAAGCCCTGTGGAACCAAAAATGTCCACGAGTTCTTGGCAGGGTATGCAGCCGGAACCTGGCCCAAATAAGAGGAGAATTCTTTCCCCAAAAGATACGTTTGTGGATGTGGGTTTCTGTCAGGCACAGGTTTTATGTTCTTGGAAGAGCTGGTCTATTGGAGAGAAAGAGTAGCAAGCTAGCTCTGAGGTGAGACTTCAGGGCCCTAGGGAAATCACATTTATCGAGTGTTCAATAAAATAGAACAGAATATTTACAGTGCTGTATTACTAGTATCTCTGGGATAGGAAGACATATGGACCAATTTTCCATAAAGCCTTAAAGGACGGATGGCAGTAGATTCTTTTCCGAGAATTTAGGCAAAGAGTAAAGACAAAGCAGGAAAGATGTTGGTATCTAGATGAAGGAATGGGAAGAAGCAAAGTAAAGGGAGTCTGGAGTAACCAGTTTTGCCTAGAAAAAGCCGTGCTCTGAACTACAGCTTTTCTATGTTCAGCTTAATTGTCCACATATAGGACAAAGCTAGTATTTCTTATTATTGGCAAGGTATCAGACTCAAGTGTTCTATTTCTACTTGGTGACAGCTAATGCCTTGACAGTCTTTGTAACTCAAGCTGATCGACACATTGCTACTTCTGCAAATCCTGTCCATCCTTGGAGGTTCCAGTCTGGGCCTCCCTCCACTGTTCTCACTTACTCTGCTAAGTGCACACCTGTGTCAAGGTAACAGAATCAGGAACTCCCATAGTGAGACATGTCCATGCTCTAGCACATGGCCACGGGCAGCCTACGCTTTGGCTCAGCAGCTACTCTACGGTCTCTTCTTTGTCAGCTTTCTTTCTTGGCAGCTGTCCACAGTCACTGTCCACAGAGGGCCATCTACCTCTGTCCACCCTGCTTTACCCAGCTCCCTACAAAGCGTTCACTTGAAGTGGTCGCTCCCCGGACGGTGCTTTCAGTTCAGCCCCTCGATGCTGACGTACGTGGCCCTGTGGGGAGGCAGCGCTCCCAGGGCCCCCGTTTGCTGGGATAGAGGGTCACCCAGAAGGAGACTCCGAGGTGTTGTTGGGATGCTGGGATAGCGTGCCCAGCATTCACGGCAAGTAGTCACTCGACCTTTTTTAACACACCCTCACGTATCTAGTACTTACTACTTTTCAAAGCATCCCATTTTTCCTTTTCTGAATTCATAGGAAACTTAGAGTGTGTTTTACATAGCAGAGCATCTGGATGTGTAGCGCCTTGAACACTGCTTCTCTGTGTCATGTTTTTGGTCTTGTCTCTTTGCAAGCTCCTCCATAGCAGGGGCCAGGAAATGCTCTCGGGAAATGCCTGCTGATTGTTGGGCCGGGGTCAAGTCATCCTACTAGGATAGACCTTGTTGGCCAAGTGTATTGAAAATACAGTTTGGTAATAAATGCAAGGGCATAGAAAAAATGTTTCAAACTGATATATATA
>NW_006442103.1:15988914-16003315 GCF_000325575.1 Pteropus alecto
ATATATTAAAAGACAATGTAATTTAACAAACTGTAAACTGCTATTTTCACCATTAATATATATTAAGACTCTATGGCCTAGAACATTGTTAAGGTATGAAACAAAGTCACATGTCACTAAATGAAAGAATTACCATCCTTTATCTTCATCTACATCTTATTCTTTATCATGGATTCATACACTAAAAGCTACAGAATCAGGCTATAACCATTATTGGGCGTTCAATGCCATCACTGTCTTGATACAAGAGCCTAGCACAAAGCCTTATCTACAGTCAGTGATCCCTACATATCTGTGGGATGACTGAATGGGGCAAACGGAGCCACAGTGTCACATGCTCAGACCACTCACTCTCGTCATTGTGTGTACTAACCATCATCTCGCTGTCTGACCAGTCCGAAGGGAAGCTGTTGGCCTTGACCATGTATTCGAGCCGAGCAACATCAAAAAGATTTGTTTCAGGTTTCTCGTTATTCAGGATTGGTTCCAGGTACTTCCAGAAAATGGCAAGTTCTTTTATGGTGTTCTCTTTCTTCAGTTTTTCAGCTTCTATATCTAATAATAGCAAAACATTTATACTACAAAATGAGAGTGTTGAATTTCTTCCCACTTTAAGTGGACACGGTGAGTCACATGCACTGCAAGATGTCCTATACAGTACCAGAAAATGCAAATAAAGAAACCTAATTTCGAGATGATTTTGGACCTAGACTATACGATTATGAAATCAGAGGATTTTACTTCTGAAATTGGTATTAAATATGAGCTTATCCCACCTCATTCATTTTACATGTGAGGCCCAGAAAGATTAAGATGAGGTCATGTATGTTGGGAGCTGAATGTGTTTGATATGTCCATCACGCTCAGACTGTCACCTGCACAGAAGCAGTGTCTCTGCCAAATCACTTTTCGACCATCTTAGTGTCTGTTTGCCACATAACTGGTTAGAAATGCAGTTGATCCTGTTTTCCCTCCCGTGTGGATAAAAACGAACCGGATCAACAATTTGTGCTTCAGTTAATTTTTGGTCACATTAAAACAGATACGCATTTGGGCATTTGTGCTCTGACTATAAATAAGGACCAGTTTTTCATACGTTACATGTGAAAATTTGAAATATTCGTTTATTGCATCTATAATTAGGTTCTACTACTAAGATCTCATTGTTCTACTGTAAAGTCTATTTTTATGATTTTATTTTTATATATTCAATATTTTTATAAAGAGACTATGAAGTTTATGCAGTGTTTTCCCATTGGCTTCAATAATAAGTTATTTAATGTTACAACCATTCTTTATGATAAAGTATCTGGGTTTGAATCTCAACTCTTACTTAATAGCTGCCTCTAGGCTGCGGGTCGGTCCATTTTGGTAAAATGGAAATAAAACACACTTCCACGAGTGGTTGTGGAAGCTGCTGGATCAGCACATTGAAGTCCCTAGCATCGAGCCTAGTCCCAAGGCATGTACCCAATAAACAGGAGCTGTTATTATGATCAGTGGTAGCAGTTTCCAGCTTGGAACAGGAATTTTTAAAATATGGTGTTATAGAAATTGGGACGTGGCTGTGTAAGTTACAAAACACTGTGCAAATAATACTATTGATACATAACAATTAAAGTAACAGCACATGGCAGAAAGTTGGACTTCTAAGTCACACAGGCTTGGATACCACATCCCTGTTCTGCTGTCTCAAGGATACAGAGCATCGTGTTCCCGTCCCAGAGGGAGCCTAGCCCTCGCCCTTAGATGGAGACCTTGGGGCTCCAAAGGCTGAGTGGTGGGATGGGTGGGGCTCCACCCCATGACTTCCTGGTGTAAGGCCTGGAAGATGAGGTGCTCGCTCTGATTCATTGCAATGAACCAGTACAAAGCAGAGCAGCAATCCAAGGCTCCTGTCTCCTTGGGCCATTTGGTGACTGTGGCTCCTGGAAGAACAGACTATCTACAGCTGATCTATCCACCCTCTAAGGCTGAGTGGTAGGATGGGTGGGGCTCCACCCCATGACTTCCTGGTGTAAGGCCTGGAAGATGAGGCGTCCGCTCTGATTCATTGCAATGAACCAGTACAAAGCAGAGCAGCAATCCAAGGCTCCTGTCTCCTTGGGCCATTTGGTGACTGTGGCTCCTGGAAGAACAGACTATCTACAGCTGATCTATCCACCCTCTGCTGTAGGTAAAGTGACAGATCGAATGTTTCTGAGAAACTAATTGCAAAACCAAGTCTTCTGACCTGCATTGCAGTCTATGTTCTCTGTGGCTACACAGGGATGTAAACACAGAATATGATTTTCATTTGCAAAATTTACAACACCTGGCTAGTGCAAGCAGCCTAGCGAAGCAAAGTCTTGAAAGGATTTAATAACGTATGTGTTGTGTGACTACGTTTTGGACAGAAAATAGTGTTTGTACTTTTAGGACGGTGGGTAGTACGGAAGGGTCCAGTAAGTTGCGTCGCAGACGGCGTACCTTCTGGCTGAAGGAAAACTTCCTGCTGCTGGCTAACTGCTGCCAGGTGCGTCTGCAGAGGTTCATAATTCTCCGAAGATATTTTAATCACGCTGCTCACAGGAAGGCCAAGCTCGGTCAGAATTGCTAGTAGCTGAGGACTGTGGAAGCCCACCGCTATAATGTAATGCTGGGCACCATCGTCCGGCTCATCATCTGTTCAGAATGCCAGAAAGAAGAGCGGCGTCATTTTAAAAGAGAACAGGTGGCACTCAGCCAGTCCGATGGCTACGGACATTATGCGCGCGTCTCCAACCCCTCCGGCTGGCCCAAAGCCGTCCAGTTGGCTGGAATGGAGTCATGTTGGCTGGTTTTCATTACCGCCCTTCCAGAAAGCTGTGGCCATTTTACAGAATATTAAATCACTTTTGCGAATGAGACATAGGCGTCATAGGGGGACAAACATACGCGAGGCCTGTGGTCATGGAAAATGTGTGCACGGGTTGTTGTTTTTTTTTAAGTCGGGCTGTAATTTTCTTTTTTTTTTCTTTTCTTTTCTTTTTTTTTTTTTTTTGCTTCTAATCTCTTTTGAGCAACATCTGGCTTTACTCCTGAATTACGAGTAGCTGCAGCTTTGTGGTATTTTATAAGTAGAGGTGTTTACAGGAGAGGGAAATATTGAATATGGACATGCTCCCTACCAAAGTATTCTGTGTATTTATGTCAATAGGTGTGAATGCTGAGTATGGGTTATGCAGCAACTCTTGAGAGTAGATGGTACATTAAAACCTTACATCCCACAATGGCCCACTAAGATCATTTTAAAAATAGTGCAACAGAAGCATGCACTTTTCCTTTTCAAGTCATGATTTTTCTTCTATCACTAAGCAAGTCAGTGTTGATACTGTCCGTGGAATCCACATCATTGGTTCTAAGTCTAATCTGTTTATCTGGAGCAGAGATAAACAGGGGAGCCAAACTGGTGAAGGATGTAAAGGCCTCCCATCTCATTTACATACTATGCAAATAATAACAGGTAGCTCCATCTGAGTTCATGGGAAGGGGGCAATTACTCATAGCTGCCTAATTTAAAGCATTTTTATATCAATAATCTAAAATCAAAGAAAATTCCAGTTGCTGCAAGACGAACCAGTAGTGGGAGAAGCTGAAGTCAGGAAGCCACGTGCTCCGCATGCGCCCAAATTAACTGGGCTCATTTTATTAGCACTGAATTTCACTCATGACAATAATCGCTTTTTACTTGGCCTTCTAAGTACGTCTGACTTTTTAAAAATGTTCCCAACAAGGTAGTAAGCTCCTTGGTGGCACAATCAGCTCCTAATTTCATCCTTTATTTGCACCATGTAAATGTGCCCATAGCAAGACACGTGCTCACTAAATATTGGGTGAAATCAGAAATGAACTGCAAATGGAAATATGTTTCTGTTGGGGCATCATGGGTAGTATGTGATTTATGTTTTTCTAAGGAGCGAAAAGGCTGGGAAAGATCAAGCGTAATTCCTGGAATGATTCCTCGGTTACTTCCTAGGTGACAGGGCAAGAAGCGAAAGGCAGCGTCACTGACCGATGTAGAGCCCGCTGTCGCCTTCCTCTCCTCTCCGCTTCAGCTCCGTGGTCTTTTTCACGGCCGTGTTCGCCTCGGGCTGATCCTTTCCCTTCCCTTTGGCAGCTTTGGCATTTGCGGCCTTCTTCTCCTTGGGAGATTTTGCTTTCCCTTTATCCTTTTCTATCTTAAACCTGTCTTCTATCACCTGGAAAGAGAGAAAACTTTTTTTTTTTTCCCAAATCAGGCAGTGAGCAAGCAACGGCTTTTCTATGGTTAGGTGAATTCGTTGTTTATTTCACTCAATTGCTTGTTTACTCATCTATGCATTTTCCAGCCAGGAGAGTGGGGATCCCTGGCTGAGCCTAAGCTGGGATGAGGCTCATCTATCTATGCACGCGGAGTGCAGGGGTGGATGCGAGGAGATGGTTCACACAAATGGCCTTTTGGAAGCAACTCATCCTGAAGGAGAGCCTAGCGTGGCTTGGTACACAGCTCGGCCCAGTTGGTAGGAGGCAGGGAGAATGGAGGACTCTGAGGACACCGTGAAGGCAGGAGCTTAGGTTCGCCGGTAGTCTAACCATGGAGAGTCTCTATCTGAGTGTTAGAGAGAGGTGGGGTTTAACAAAGCAACACAGAAATTTTAAATAGAAAAAGAGAAGTTTCTCGAAAATCTTCTTAAAGTTTTCCATAGTTTAAGCAGTGTATAGGCTATTTTTAAAGGTTAAAACATTCTTTTGAGAACCTAGCACTAATACATTATTTTTTATTATAATTCTACTTAAAAAATGTCCAGACATAATCAGTGGTTGCCACTTGACGCATTCGAATACGGGATCAAGAAAACATCAGTTGGGAATGCTAACTCTTTGGACGATGCTGGGGGGATGCTTAGATTGCCAAGTACCATGTAAAGATCCAATTTTCCCACTATTTTTCTCTTTTCTAGCAATTGCTGAAACATTTGCACATGGTTTCATGATGTAATGCTTTCGATTCATGTGTTACGAACACAAGTAGATTGTTTTTACTGAAACGATATGGTAGCACTGGGTCGTGAGGTGGCCGCACGGAAGGTCTGACATATTTTTTTCTTCCACCTTCAACAAAGTTGGGAACAAAAATAACAAATTATTGTAGCAACACCTGGGGCTCTGTATTTTCCTGAGGTCATGAAACTGAATTTGAAAACTCCGTTCTAAGACACTGGAGATAAGGAGAGAAGAAGACATGACACTTCCTGCCTCCTCTTGGGACCCCCTAAAGAGAGCAGGGCTGATCACGACCAAAAATCCAAAATAAGCACTAAATTAGCAGAGGGCTAGCTATGCAGGATGCTTTCCGGAAATCATCATCTTTAATTTGTTCTCACAAAGCAACCTGCAAGATGGGTGACTTTATTCCCATTGTGTAAATTAAGACGCAGGGTTTGACCTCATATGCACAGCGGTGACGGAGTCACCAGCTGGTCCGATGTCACCTCCAGACTCATTTTATTTTTACGGTTCTGTGAGTCTCTGTTTTTGATGGCCACTCACCCTCTGCCCCATGCCTGCCCTCCCTCTTCTCTTGCCAGAGGCCGGACGCTTGCCGATGCTCCTTAGCTTCCCTCAGCTACTCTTCCTGCTCCGCGCCTTATTCTCTCTCCCTCTCTCTTTTGCTTCCTCTTCATTCCCTTAGCAAGGCCAAGTATGGCAGACTGCAGAAAAGCATCTTTTAAACTAATTTCCATTAACTCTGAAATGATCCATATCGACCTCCCTCCTTTTACAAATGTATTTTTAAAATACTTATAAATCTTGATTTACTTCTTTAAATAACTTATAAATTATACAAGTAATCATTATTAAAATTCTGGAAAAAAATATAGAGCAGTTACAAAAATCACCATAATTCCACCATCCAGAGACAACGAGTGGAAGAAAATATTTAATACATTCTTCACATTATGTTTATGCATCGCTTTTGCATAATTGTTATCGTTCTCTCTATGCCATTAGTGTTCTGCGTTTCCCACTTAAAGATGATGTATCTCCCATTGTTAGAATTTCAAGAAGAATTACTTTGTAAAGAATTACCCAGGTTGAGCAAGGAAAGACACACTTTCCCGGTACGTTGGAACAGAGAAGCCAATGGAAGCAGATAAGTTTTTCCAGGAGCCAGATCCAGGCAAAGAAATCCTTGCCGGGTTTCTGAGGATGTCCTTTGTCCTACCAGTCCCTTCTGCTTTCCCACGCCAACTCGAGGGGTGGTCCCCCTACTTCTCTTCTGTTCCTCACTCCTCCCACCCTCCAGACCTGAGCCGAACCATGACAGTCTCTTCGTCTCTCTGGTTCTGGACAATGATTGACTGCTGGGCCCCTAGAATTCTGCTTTGGTCCAAAGGTGAAGTATCCATTTCTACTCAGTCCCGTTCACAAAAAAACCCACCTCCTATCTTCTTCCCTTTTCCTCTTTTCTCTGACTTTCTGAATAGGCCCCTCCCCCATGGGTTTATGTCTTGAGATTGGGGGGTTGAAGGGGTGTGAGATGAAGCTGATAAGCTGAGTGTTCAGCAAAGGTGGCCCCCTCCTCAATCATAAACTAAAACGTGTTCACGTCAACTTCTTCTTTGGCCTTTCTTACTTCTGGATAAGGTAGCATGCAAGCATGGTCGCATTCTATGGTCATCTGCTCATGACCTGAACTCAGAGGCAACTTGCACAGATTCAAGACAAAAATTTAGAAGGGGGTACATCCACAAACCTCCTCTTTCTACCATGGTTGGGGAGTACGTGTTCCCCAGCTGATGAAGGGAGAGTCAAGTTCATTACGGAGTACATTTTATTTAAAATGCAGTGTGTACAGAAAGCATGCGGATGCCTCCTACGATGAGGCGGCTTTAGAGAAGCACAGAGATTTCTTCACCAGCTAAGCTACACGAGAGATGTGGGGCTCTTGTCTTAGCGACAACCAAAAAATATTAGCATTTCACATACTCAGTATCAAGTAATACTTAATTAGAATCCTTAATCGTGTTATTCTCACTTTTTAAAGAGAAAAATGCAAATTCTCCCTCTGTAACAGGGCAACCTAGTTATTTGATAGTTCAAATATTTTAGATTGTATTTATCAAATGACTTCTTGATGTCAAGATTCAAATACCTTAAGATGCCTTCACATACCTGGACAGGTATTCCGTCTGTTATTCCTCATAGCGAAAAGCAGGTGAGAGTGAAACAAACAGCAGATAATTATGTTTCATCTTGTTCTTATTACCACACTAACACATTTGTGTGTAACTGTGTTTCCTGTGTTCTATCAAAAGATCCTCACAGTAATATGATTAAGGATATTGATAAGGAAACATGCTCATGGAAGTTACGTGGCTAAGTCACTCCATCACTAAGTCTGTCTTTGAGTGTTACTCTAGTTCTCTTTCAAGATATCACTCTACCTATAAACAACCTATTCTACTGTTCACAGGTGATGAGAGGACAAAAGATGGCCGAAAGAAATGTACGGTGTCAAATGAGTTTGAGAGATAGTAGATTAAACAATATTAGACAGACTTATTTTCATGAGACCCCTCCATCTGTAATAAGTAATGTGCCATTAAATCTCCAAGATTTAACACAGTGATTTATTTCCAAGTTCATTTGACAAGGGGGCCCACTTCCCTACCAAATAGAAAACAGAATGGGTAGGGTCGAGTCAGGAGCTTGCTCTTCTAGAGAGCTGCTGTGATACAGAGAACATGAGCCTAGCAATGCACTGGGTTCACGTGACCAAATGATCTAATCTTCAGGATGCTGGAGAAGGTCCCGGGGTGCCACATTGCTATCTTCAGGGGGTGCAATTCCTAAGCCACAAAATCAAAACACGACCATGTCTGGGTGTGCTGGTGGTGACGGGGCGGGTCTGATGTCTGCCTGATGTCAGTCTCCGACTGGATCCCATGTGATTCAGAGGCTTTGGCACCAGATCAGTCAATGCCATCCTACCATAGCATCCAGAGGGCAGAGAGAAGGGGCAAGGATGGTTGGAATAATCTCAGGAAGTCTAGTTCTAAGAGAGGTCCCCAGAGACCAGGTCATTTCTGGGCAGGGGGCAGGACTGGAAATGCAGTCAGGATTCTTTTGGGAATCAGTGGCTCAGTGGTCTTTGTCTTTGGTCAGCTTTGTTTCTTCCCTTGACCTGTCCCCACATTTAACCTCAGGATATTGTATGCGCAGTGGATAGTGGGACCAGACGGCTGCTGGTGGATCCCTGAGCAAAGCCTTTGCTCTCACAGGAAAACACCTCCGGGCAGGCACTCTACTGACTGTGAGCCAGGAGTGCCATCTTGCATAAATATTAAGACACACTAGGGAGGGTGTGTACAATGGTTAAGAACATGGTCATTAAAATCCGACAGTTTTAGATTTGAATCCAGCCTCCACCTCTGAGGAGCTATTTAGCCTTGGGAAAATTACTTTTCACACCCTCAGCTTCCCCATCTGCAAATTGAGAATAACACTCTGTACCTCATAAAGTTATTTAAAAGAGTAAATGATAAAACATGTAAAGAGTTTGGTATAATACCAAACAGACAATAATGGTAGCTAATTATTACTATTAGCTGCTGTAACTGTAGCTATTTGTATTTAAAAATATTGCTCAATTTTAAATATGTATGCTTCTGCACATTTTCCCTGAAGTCTGTAAAAAGTTTTCATTAATTAAAAGCATCTGAATTAGGAAAGTACTATTTTATTTACAAATTTGACAGCCAGAAAGTCGTATGTTATTTAATCTGAATTATTGAATTTTATAGTTCTTCAGATCCGATAGTTCTATTGGTAGTATCCTTATTTTGATAATCCAGCCTCAAAGAATTCCATCCAGTTACTGAGGCAAGTTATAACTCTCCTGAAACCACACGGGTCCCTCTAAATTGAGTTCCTGCTCTTCCTCTGTTTGATTTCTTAAAATAGTTTCTGAAGATTTTAACCACAACTGAATCAAAACTAACCAGCTTGTAATTTCCTGGTATGTCCCTATGGCCTTTCTTTTAAAACAAAACACACACACACACAAAATGGCATTACATTGGCTGGTTTCCAGTGTTTCGGGGTTTTAACTGGAGTAAGCTGGAAAATGTCTGTGAAAGTTACCCCAATTTCTCTTAGTGGCTCCTTCGGAGCAGGCTCTGGGTTGTTCGTGGCATCATCATGATGCCTTATCAAATCCAGGTGCTTTTAGTTTTGAGATTTTTTTTTTTTTTTTAAGAAAAGTTTACCAATACCATCTCTCCATAATTCTTTAATGCATATCTCCCTTCTTGTCTAATACTCTGGAAAATAAGGCAACTTGTACTAAGTATATAAGCCAAAAGAGAAAAAACTGTTTTGCTTTTATATAAAAGAGTTGCTAAAAATATCCAAGAAAATATGGACTAGTTATTTGAATTCACAAACTGAAAGCACAATTTGAATATATTTGCATCTTTTCCTAAAATCTATTAAAATGTTCTGAATTAGACTCAACTCAGAGGCAGAGAATAGAGATGTAGTTTGACTGATTATTACCATTGTTACATTTTTTTGTATGAGTCGTTTTTCATCTTTTTTTGATGATTAAAATGTTTTCTTTTAGTCTCAATATAATTTAAATAGTTTGATTCACAATGAAGTGTTTTAGTTTTAAATGTATGTTTATAATTAATATGTAACATAAAAAGTTGGAGTTAAAAAGAAAAATGTGACTTATATCAAACTATATTTAGATAATGACTATATTAAAACACGGATGAGAGTAGAAACCAAGCAATTTATTTTAAAATTATAATAAACATTATGAAAATATATGTACCCACTACATTGCTTCTCTAAATGTTTGTTAATTCACAATGGATTGATAATAGGGAACTAAAAATGCAGAATAAATGTTGAGATAATGATGTATGTAAGAAAACTTCATTTCTAAACAAATCATTGTCTTATTCAGATTCTAAGATATAATAAAATCTAATTTGGGATTAACTGTTTAAGAGTCATATTCAGAAGCTTTGAAGTGCTAAAATATACTTATAGAAATACAGTATATTATCTTAATGGTAGGAGTATTTGGAAATAATCTGTAAGGTATTTCCAAATAGATAAGTTTTCAAATATATTCAACTTATTTGCAATTAGAGGCAGGCATCTGCCTCCCAGAAATTCATGTGCTAAAGGCTTCAAAAGTGTTCTTCTAAAAAATCGCCTCCTTTGTATTATTTTTTATAATCTTTATTAGCCAGAAAACTTTCTTCATGATCAAAGAAAATGCAATGTTAGGCATAGCCCCAACTCAAGTGTTATAAATTATTAAAATCAGTAGAATCTTAAACATGATATTTTTACTGTATTTGGCAATTAGAATTAGATTACTTTTAAGAAAAGTTTTGATTAAAATGAAATCAAATGTATAGTGATACATTATATTTGTTTCTGGGGGAAAAGGACAGGGTCCAAATTATGCTAATTCTTGTCTACACCTTGTCCCTAGTATTTCCTATAATTACTGCTATAGATATTTTTTAAGTGTTCATTTAAAAAAAAATACAATTCAGAAAATTCTACGTAGAACATACAACATGTTCTGGGTTGTACAGATGTAAACAACAGAATTAGCATTTGAAAGAAAACATCTACATAGAGCTCATGCAGATGTTAAAAAGCTGAAGAGACAGTCGCTCCCCTTACAGGACTCTTGCCCTGGGTCCAGGGAAGAGAAGAAAACTGAGTGGCGTCTTCTCTTCTTTTTTTCATTTCCTAATCCACAGCACGGTGTCAGTTTTACGTAATTCAAACTTATTCTGCTTTCTGCCGAACTACCCGGCTGACGAGCATTAACCTCGATTGTTCCAATGGACCTTGTTGGGCAGTGTCGTTGAAATGAACATAGATTATATCATCCCTCCAACAACTCCTTTCATCTTTACCAAGAATATTTTATGGAAACTGCTCCATTCCAATCAGGTTTCATCACTTACTCATATGGTTGCTACGCAGACATTTGGGGCTGGTGTTTTGGGAACCCAATCTAATAAAGACATCAGATTACATTATGCAATTGTTGGCTCCTAATTGTGCGAAGAGTTCTCTTGCGTGTCAATTCATTTTATATATGTATATAAATACAAATTTATATATATGAAAATGTAAAATATATGTATATGTCTAAAATTCAAGCCCCAATTCCTTAGGACTCTTGAATTTTCAACAAATAAATTAAGGTTATTTCCATATCTTCAGAATCTTAAAACTGTATTATTATAGTTCACAATTCAAAGAAATGCTGAGCAAAATAACAGTGCAGAAATATGTTCATATTGTTTCTAGCTTTAAAACTGTTCCTGAGCTTCCAGAATATTCTATTTATTTATACTTAAAATTCATCAGCTGAAATCTAAAACCTACTCCTATTACAAACAATTACTGACTTAAAATAGCTGGCAAATAAGTAAACTGACACTCTAACCTGTTAGATATATTTGTAGGTACCGTGAGAAAACGCCAAGCAAGCAGAAGGTGTAGGAATTTTCACAGGACTCAGTCTACTTTTTATAATTCATATTCCCATGTGACGTTGGAATTTAAAAAGGCAAGAAAAGATGTTTCTACAGTTACAAATTTTCCAATTTTTCTTCTGCCAAGTTTTAATGTCTCTGAGTATTTCTTAAGGTACAAATCTCCTGTACATGATGAAAAGAGCTTCAATCGATGGAAAACTGTAGTATCGACTGTGTACATACGAGTAGAATTTTCCCGGGGAACAATGTCTGCCGCCCTAATATGATACTATACGGAAAATCTCTTTGAAAAACATCAAGCCCAATATCGCAAATAGAAGGTGGCGTTATTATTTCGTTCTACAATTATTCTGTCAAAAGACCGATTTGCATAGGAAATCCAGATCTTGGGTCTTGCAAACGGGAAGAAGTATTATTGGACCACGGTCACTTTTTCTTTTCCCATTTCCTTTTCACCCTTCCACACAGGGGCATGAAGAAACAACTGAGACGCACACCCATTCCAAGCACACGCGCACACGTATGCACACTATACGCGTGCCTTTAGGGGCATCCGACTCTCCCAAATATTTCAGCACGATTTGGAAAATAAGAAAAACACCTCTTATTTTGAGTGATGATAATAGCAAATGGATTTGAACCTGGCATCACTTTGCTAAAAGTATTTTAAAATATTTTTTTCAGATGAAAATATGAATCTTTGGGAAACACACAGATCGATTTCCATAGGCTAACTGAATGAAAAATATACAGGTGAAGAAATAATCAGACATATAATACGGGAGCAGAAGTGATGGATTGCTGCTAAAATATTCAGATTATTAGGAATGTGCAGATGTAGCCTATGACTTTAATAAGCACTCCTACTGAATATCACATAAAATATTTTAAATAGTTAGACCTTGACTTTGTGAGTTTTTTTTCAGCTTTTTATATTTACCTCTCTTGACTCTCTGTCTCTCCTTGGTTCCCTTCTTTGTTACTAGTATATAAACAGACTGCTTTACAACACAGCCTCAGGCACCAGCCCTGAATACTGTCATAATTCTGCATAAGGGAACTTATTTTTAATGGGTGTGCCTTTGAGAAAATATAATTGCTCCAACAGATCTCTGGATAGCCTTTTCCCTAAGAAGCCGAGAGAACAGCTAAATGCACTCGGTACCACTGAATTGGTAGGCTTATGAGGGAAGACATGTCCCAAGGGAGACCTGGCCCCTTTCACTTGCCACTCGCTGTCTTTAGAAAACCCACCGTCGGACAGTACCTTCTTTTCGTTTTCCCGTCGCTGTTGGTCTTTAGATTTAATCTGGAGAAGCTGAAATTTCAAGAGTTTCCCTATCAGTGGTAAGCTTAATTTCTCTCCACTGTCCATAATTGCTTTTGCTGCCAATAACACCTGTGAAGAAACACAATTATTAGGAAAGGTGGCATTTTTACCTTTGGCACAGTCTGGCGGTGATGAAAAGATGAAATAGTATTTTGGTTCTGTAATATCTGTCTTGCTGCAAAGATGCCTCATTGGTGGCCAAAAAAATTGGGGGAGAAAGCCCCCCAACGCCATAGAAAAGGGCATTTATCCTCTACATAAATTGGGTTGTCAGAAAATTAACTTCTTTTCCCAATAAGGCAGGGAGTGCCTCCCACAATGGTGCGAGACTCCAACTCTAAAATACAGGTAGAGACAAGATAGGCAGGGTTCTGTGACAGGATGGCCGATAGGTCAGTTTCAAGCTGTAGAGAAAGACTGTCGTTTGGCACAGCGAATAGCCTGAAGCATCAAACTCTGACTTATTAGTACATTATAAATTGAATAGGGTTTTCTAATCATAGAAACGACTATGCTAGCAGTCACTTATTTCTTGGTGACCAAATTCAAAGGAAAGATAAAAGGTGCCTGGCACTGAGGTGCCATGTGAGCGTTGCGCCCCCCGTGCAATTTAATGCCGATCCTGTTGGTATGCAGCCTAATTGGGGTGAAATCAGGTTATTGAGTTTTCTTTGGGTGACGACAGCCACTAGGAACATACAGCTGTATTGTCCAGATGTGTGGCACTGACAGCCTGTTTTATGACTCCGCTTTTTACAGCTTGTTTCCCCTAAATTTCACACAACTCTCTAACATCTGGCCCCTTTTCCTTGGAGCCCTATAACCACTTTATTTACTGCAAAAAAAATAAAATCATGTAAAATATACCATAAAAAGTTGTTATGTGTTTCTCTTTATTCGTGTTGTCTCTCTAATAAAGTTCACCTCTGGCGGAAGCACTGTCACAAAAGTAATCTAGTCAAAATATTTTTCGACTTTTGTTTTTAAGCAAGCATCAGATTTATTTATAACCCGGGGATGAATTAGGTGTTACTAAAAGGTTCTGACATGTTGCTTTTCTCCCCCCTTGGAGCAATTACTCCTCTCGGCGCATATGGTGTCAATTTCAGACCCTCGTCCCAGACAATGATGGCGCACACTGCATCTCATCGAGCCGCGTCCTGTCTGAGGTTCCTACCAGCTCTTGGTCAGGGTTTCCCGACCGATCGGGTTCCTCCTGACTTTCCACTTTGCCAAGGGAAACAGCTGGAAGAAAGGGAGATGGCGATTTTGCTTCTAGCTGCAGCGGGCCCTGTAGACTACCATATGCCAAAATGAAACCGGACCTCTTCGGGACCTCACCGGGCTTTCCCGCACGGAATCGCGGGAGGGGAAAGCCAGGAAAAGGACTCCTTTAAAGCTTCCATTTCTAAAAACCAAAGGAACAAGCCAAGTGTCAGAGAGCTTTGTGTGTGTGTGTGAGCAAACATCCTCCATGAACAGAGCTCTTCGCTTTTTATGGCAGGTTTCCTGCTAACCCGATGTA
>NW_006442103.1:16003358-16016508 GCF_000325575.1 Pteropus alecto
ACACCTGCAGAACCTCACCGCTAACGATGACCAGATTCAAGAGGGAAGGGAATCCTAAGGGAACGAACGGTCACACGTTTACTGTAAAATGAAAGCTGCCTGGCTGGGTCCGACGCCACGGGGAGACGTATTCAGTTTGAAATGGCATCTTTCAATGCCAGCTGAACAGTGTGCTGACTGTCAGGCTGCTTTGTGGCATCTGGTTCAAAATATACAAATTTAGGTTTTTAAAGCTCACAGCAGTCTAGCACAGGGCGTTCCCTTGCGATACAAACATAAGGACAGCGCTGAAGGGAAGTCAACACTGGAATGGATGGGTTACCCGAGAGTGCTGCGAAGTCTCTTTTCCTGATGACCTGTGAGAACAGGACACTCACCGACGTCTGGGGTGGTTTACGTGAAGCCTGCCTGGTGTCGCGGTGATGGGTGGGATGTCTCTGGAGTGGCTTTCTATTCCCGTGTCTCATCTATGACTGTGAATACTACCTCACGGTGTTAAAATGTACTCAAAACACGACAAAACGTCCTCAGAGGAAGGTCTTCTGCTGGCTATAAAAGTTATTTCTGGTCCATCTAAAACTGTCTGTAGAAAACTGGGTTTAAAACAAAAAACTGGTACGGCACCAAAATAACGATGATGTGCTGCTGTGGAATGGGAGATTAGTGATGAGCGTCACTGCAATGGCTGGGCGCCCATGTCCTCACGTCGCAGGGACACAGAGGAAGTGAGAGCAGCGGCAGAGCAAGGCGGCACTGAGGAGAGAGCCGTGGACGTCCTCACAGCCCCGGGGGCCCCCGTAAGGGCCGACTCCATCCCCTGACATCCCCTGACACGGGAGAAGGCGTGGCAGTACACGTGGCACCGTCAGTGACGGCAGAAGCTGGGCCTGCTTGTCCTTTCCCAGAGTTGCTCAGAGGAGATGTGACTCCCACACACTCCACTTGCTTTCTGTGCTTCTCCTAAAGGGGATGATAGTGTGAATCCTTGGGTTAATTGATGGTAACGAAAGTCTCTGCTGCTCAAAATCTGAGACTGCCAATTTTGTGGTATTTAGGTCATCCCCAGGAGAGGCAGAAAAAGAAAGATGTTTACGAATTAATTTCTGCTGAAAATTCTTTCTTCTCACACTCCATAATTCATAGCCTACCCAATCAGGAGCCAGTAGTTTGGTGTCTAGATGAAAAAACAAAATCCTTAGAGGACTCTGGTTTGAAGCATACGTCTTTGAAGAAAGAAAACAAACCAACCAAAAAAATAAAAAAATAAAAAAACTACAGACGAGACAGAATTTAAGAGGAAATGCAACTTTTCACATGACATTTCAGTAAGGCCTTCCCTCCCTCGCCTTACTTATGTTAATTGAGATAATAATCAAAGCATCGACCTTCCAGCATAGTAAGGGCTACTTGTCCAGTATTTAGTAATGCGTATGTGTGTATCTGTGTGTATGTATATGGTGTGGCTATTGTGTCCACGTGTCTGTGTCTGTCTGTGTATCTGTGTGTATTTGTATGTTTCTGTGCATGTATAGATACGTTTGTGTGTGCATGCTATTCCTGTATGCCTGTGTCTTTATGTGTACATGTCTGTGTCGGTGTGTGTCTGAGTGTGTGTGGTAGGGGGAGGCAAGCTGACAAGATGTTGGGATGACAAGGGATATGAGAGAAAATGGGAGTAGTGAGCTGTCAAGGGCGGGGAGTAGTTAGACAAAAACACAAGTAAAATCTCAGCAGAGACTTCAAAACTAGGCAGAAAAAGTCCTAACTGGGTTAAAATCTGGGTTCTCATCGAGCCAAAATATCAAATGAATGAGCCTGGCATGAGTCAGTAACTTTTACAAAAATGGAGTCTTATGGGCAAATGAGACTCATTAAAACGGATTAAAACCGTTGCCAGGTGAGGCCCGTATGTGTCTCCTGGACTCCTTGGGCTGGCGGGGGTCTGGGATGAGCGCCCAGAGGTGTTCTGTACTGGGGAAGGCTGTTTAGGAGGAACTTTCGTTTCAGAGAGTGCAGCTGAGGCAGGAAAGCATGCCTGTATTTTATTGCACGAAGATCTTATTTTGAGGGTGATGTCCTTTTTCTGTTAGAAAGTATGTGATTCTGAGAACACTAAGAAATAAAAATATTTCCCTCTTTATCACTTACTTGGCTCAAAGACTTATGCCGTATTTACTATCTAATGATCTGATCCAACAAAAACATACCAGATGAGCCAAATTCTTCCCTGCCTGGGGACCAGGCCCACCCACAGACACTAGTGCCCTCCCTCCCCTCTTCCATCTCTCCTCTGGGGTCCCTCCCCACCGCATCAGTAGTAAGCAGAGCGTCTGCCTGGACAAGCACTTAGAACTGCTTCACAGATTGGAAATCAGAGTGCATGTGTGCAAGTGCATGTAGACACATGTACACATAAACACATATGCATACATACATGTGTATGTATGTGTATATGAGAGAGAGAGGTGTGCAGCCTGCTTGCCTGGTGTGATTACGAGGAGGCATGTGGAGCAGCTTGAATCACTGCTTAATCTGCCGCATGTTCGATCCAGGTGAGTTCTGAGGAAGGGCGGAGACTTAGGATCTGCACATCTCTTGCCCGGAACAGGCCACGGAAGGAGGGGAGGGAGGAGAGGGAAAGGTGTGGTTGCGTGGGGCAGAGCAGGGAGGGGTGATGGGAGAGGGCTGGGAGAGGGACAGGGTGAAGGAACACTTTCCCTCCAGGAGCCACCAGGTCCCCCCTCAAAAAAAAATCCTTTGGTTTCAGCGCTTGAACACCAGGCTAGTATGCCTGAGGAAGTGAATTTTTAATTTTATTTTTAATTGGTTAAAATGAAAATTGAAACAGCCACACGAAGCTAGTGGCTACTGTTTTGGGGTCAGGGCAGGTCTATGCGGCAGTGAAAGGTGAAAACAGCAGCATTTCATTTTCAACATTTATTTAATCTCCCCATCTCTGTGTCCCTTTGATTTCACCCCAGAACTGAAAGGAAAGATATCCTGTTTGGCATCACCCTTGGCAAGTTTTATTAAAGTAGGAGATGCTCATATGCATTTATCAAATAATAATTGTGTACTCAGACTTACCTGACACTCAAGGCAAGAAGTACTGGAAATCTATGGCTTCCAGGCTTAGATATTTCTTTCTGGCCGCTCAAAAAATTTGCTGTTGTACACGTGAGGATAAACAGAGCTGGTCTGGGGCAAAAGTCAGAAAGATAATGGAATTTGCTGCTGGCTTCTTTCTGTTTTCTCCTCTGCTGTATTTCCCCTCCTTGTAGGTACCCAATGCCCTTTTGCTTTCTAAATCCCTCCTGCCACTAAAATAGAAAAGATTTAATTGGTAACTGACTCGCTTTGTACGAAATTTATTCACGCCAGTGAGTTAGCTGTATTCTAAGAGTTTATGCCTTGGTTACAGAATGAAAGGGACTAGCAACTGATGAAATAATTTCGAGCTCTAAGTAATAGGTATGGCAGTTCAGAATTTAGGGTGAGAAGTAGCTATTTTCTCTGACCTGAAAGGCTGTGATGCCTAAGTCTGGCTCTAAAGGAAAATACAGTTTCTGCCTTTGAGGGGCTTGAAGGCCTGGAGAGTGACAGCAGCATCCAGTGCCGACTAGTCTTCCCCGTGCCCCACCCTCGCAGCTGGAGGTGCTGGTCTGCTCCAGGACTAGGCCCCTCCGGGCAAAGTCTGAAGCGATAAAGGAAATAGCCCCTGGAACAGGGTCAGAGGAGGAGAATGTGGGGAGGGGCAGGAAAGGGGTGAGAACACAGCTCTGTACATCAGGGAGGAATAGAGGCGAAGGGAGCCTGCTGTGGAGGGGAGGCTGGGGCCCGTGTGTGTGCACGTGCGCCCGAGTGTGCGGACACGCACTGCCTGACCGTGTGGGCGCGTGTACAAGTCTGCCCACACCTGTGTCTGTGTGCATGCGCGAACAAGAGTATGCATGTTTATGTGTGCAGCTGCCGCCTTTGGGGTTGGTTAAAATTGTCCAAAGATGGTATCTAAAAACAGTGTTAAAACTGAGATTGTGGATATTGGAGAATTAATGATAAGAAGAATACTGACACTTTTACTGGCACCTTAAGATTGCGGACTAGTTATCATTTCTAGCTAATTATCCTGCAGAACACAGGTGTTATGTTTATCGCTAAACACAAGTCATATTAAATATGTATAATTCATCAAAGAAAATGACGTAACTATATATGCCATCTTCGAAGTTCATAGCTTATGTAGCATCATTCTTTGCTTATGCAGTCTGTTCTTATATATGTGCTTATAACATTAAAAATCATAGAAACTATTGCCCCAGTGTATGTGTGTATGTTTTGTAAAATTTTCAATGTTTAGAGTGAAGGGCTGCTTCACATGAGCCTAATTCTGCATATTCGATGAAAAAGAGAGAAGAGCAGGCGATCAGCAAAGACTGAGAAGGACGGCTCTCACGGAGAGGCCCTCACACGGAGAGGTTCACGCTGGGAATTCTAGTTCCTTTGCTGCAAGGGATGATGAACCAGCTGCTGAAGCCGTAACTACTAACGTGCAGAAGCACAAGCTGCACTTGAACCCCGGTCTTCTCCAATGCCAGCGGGTAGCCTTGGGCAAGTTACTCAACCCCTTTCACCCTCGGCTCTTTAACCTACAGCAGGGCTTCTCAACAGGGGCAGCACTGACATTCTGAACCAGGCAACTCTCTGTCGTAGGAAGTTTTCCTGTGCGTTACAGGATGTTTAGCGCATCCCTGGCGTCCATAGCTGTGTGCAACCGAAGGTATCTCCAGACATTGCCAAATGTTCTCTGGGGACAAAACTGTCCCTGGCTGAGAACCACTGATCTACAGAAAGAGACCATGAACAGTTCTGGCCTCATAAGGCTGTATTGAGAAGTGAATGAAATAACATATAAAAAGACTCAGTATGGTGAGCGATACATGCACGGTAAACTCTCACTGAGACGAGCGCTTAGCGTTATCGTCCTTACTTCCAGGACAGGACGGGAATTCTGGAAGGCCTTCCAGCCCAGAGAGAGAAGGAACGGGGTGAAGTGCATTTGGGCAGGCGAGACAGTGACCTAAAGTTATTATCAGCTGGTGGTAGCCATGGCTTTGCCTTTCGTTAAACCCTTTCTCTAGTCTAACAAGGACAAGCCAGGATCCATCTACGGAAAGCAGAGATGAAAAGAGAAGGTGTAAACATGTATTTTGTTATGGCAGTGGGTAGAGAAGGAGGAAGTTTGCTCTTCTTAATTTCTTCTAAGACGTGAAATGGGATTATATGAACGTGGTCAGCAAGCACACACCTGCCTTTCCTGATCCCTCCGCTCGCCCCCTCCTGCATTCCTCCTGCACTTACTGAGCGCCAACTACACTGCAGTCATTGCATTACTTGATCCCTTACATGTCTAGTCTATGCAATTCACATTTCTTAAGTAATGAATAATTTCCAATGAGGCATAATTGGAAAAACAGCTGGAAGGATAAGGGAAGCAGCGAGAGAAGGGGATGGAGGCAGAAAATGAGGAAAGAAAAGAATGCGAATGACCGAAACATATTTCCTCACTCGGAGCAGAGGAAAAGAAAATAATCAAGCAATTTTAAGCTGTCTATCCATAAATTTAAAGGTGACTGAAAACACAGGCTCCACACAGATCACAGTGTCTGTCTAATGCAAATGGAACGTCAGGAAAGTGCTCAGACCACAGTTTGGTGAGAAGTTTGTAATGATGATAAATATCCAGAGCAGGTGACTCCTAGATCATTTTCAGCTGTCCATAATTAAACTGGTATCCATCTCTCGACAATGTCAGGGCTGTAAAATAATTCCAGTCATTGGACCTCTTACATCTGTGCTGAAATGAAATAATATTTGGCAGTAACAAGGAGTCACTGAAACTAAATAAACAACTCCTTTCAAGACTACATAAAAGTTGGTAACATAATAACATTTGACAGGGATTAAGACCTCTTTGGGGCTGTAAGGAAGTTTCAGAAGCAACAATAACAAATACATGGAAGGTAGAACAGATCTTTGCTTTAAAAGACATATGTAATTTGAAATGTGATGAATTCCCCAAAGGAGAAGTACATTTTGAACACCTAACATGCACGTGTCGAAAAGCACAGGATTCTAGTTTAGGAACATTTGTTGGGATTATTTTTCCAAAGAAGGAAAAAGCAAAGCTTCCCTTTTTTATATTATTATTAGCATTTGTTTTTTTGTATACCCACAGAATATATAAAGGCACATGAAGCTTAATGTGATAATATATGGAAGAACGATAGAGAGTTTCGGATGTGTACTAGCTTTAGGTGCGTATTAACAACACATGATTCTATTACTATGGCGGTCTCTTTTTTTTTAGACCAAGATCTTTTCTTAGTCCCAATGCTCCCACCCCTCTGAAGTTACTCTGGCTTCTTTCAGCTTGTAGTGAACTGAACAACCCTGCAATCTTTTACAAAGTTGTCCTAAGGACAGCATGGATGGGATTTCTGCTACTGTCCTGCTGGGTAAAGAATGTACAGTGAGATAAGTTCTTGGAAACTGCAACTCGAAGTGAAATGACATGTAATGAAACCAATTTCACCACAGGCCAATTGATATAAACAAGAGTTATGTTCCTACAACATATTTCTGGTCGCAAACACATCACCAAACTTCTAAATCAAGACCTCAAACACTTCCACTATTAAACATTAAAATAAATGTAAGCTATACATATATTTTTGAAAGATGAATAAAAACAAGTAATCTCATGACTTTCTGACTCGCTGGACCCAACCCTGGACCTGCCACCCTTCCATCCATCACAAGGCGCGCTTACACACACACCCCGACTCACTCAGACTGGGACAGCCTGGACCCACCACCTCACCAGACTGCACATCTTCGGGACGTGGAAACCGTAGTGCCCAGAGAACTCCCCCACCCCCCCCCACACATGCAGACAATGTGCAGACATTGTCTACACAGACGGTGGCCCCGGCCGGAAATCAAATTTTTTTTTTCTCAATGGTATAATGAAACGACACTATTCAAGGACATGCTATATCCAGCGTGTCAGCCCTTTCCTCTTTTCCCTTAAATACTTGCGTGCCCACAATTACCAAAAAGCTGTAGTGTTTCTCTTGCTCGATTGTGGGCAGTGTTCTTCACGGCTGTTGTTGCCTTTTAACTTTCAATCCGTTCCGAACCTGCCCCATAAAGAGGGCTTGTTCACTGAGCTTCCCTGTCCTCTCCTGATCTTGACTCATTCGTTAACGAGGAGGCATACAAGATAGTGCGATCTGCTGGCTGGCTCCTGGGAGAGCCCTTTATGAGCAGATGGATGCTGTGTAGTTTCCCATTAGTGCTTCTCTGGTGTGCCCTGTGGACCACTTGCCTCAGGATCCCTGGGACCCTCGTTAAAGATATAGATTGCCTCGGATCTACCTCCGAATCTCCAAATCAATCTCTGAAGGTGAGGGCCTAGGAGTATGAAATTTTTACAAGCATTCAAAGGATTCTTAAATCCCCTTGAGTTTAAGACCAATGGAAAAGATTATTTACATGTTGAAACTAGGGCGACCAACTGAGGGTCTATCCTAGTGGATGCTTAGTAATAATTACTGAATGAAGTAGAGTGGGGGCCCTTGTGAACCATATTTTACTCTGCTCGATCGCAAACGTTACCATGACATCCCCACTGCTGTCACGCACCATGCGTGGATATCCTTGGTGGCCCGGAGTTACCTGGGGCCCTCTGGAGGGGGCATGTCACGTTGCTCTGAGCCCCTTCCTCAGAGGCTAGTTCTGTAGCCGGATTGTTCTTGTACAATACTGGCGATGTCCTCTTTCCGCCATCCGACTGTTGAGACGCAGCCATTCTGTTGTAAATTATTTGGCCCCACACCTAAGGTCCCGCCTGTCATTCATTCATCAGACTTCACCCAGCGCTCACTACATTCCCCGCACTGGGGTTGCAGAGACAAAAGCTGCGGCCCCTGCCCGTCATGAGCTCTCAGTCAAGGGACAGACTAACCACAACGTGCACAGAGCGTGCCCTGTAGTACCCGGTGCTTTGCCCGGTGATGGAGGTGAGTGAAGGTGCTGTGGCCCATGGGACAGCATCTCATCCAAACTGGGAGAGTCAGCAAAGGTTTCCTGCAGGTGTCACTCCTCAGGGGGTCTTGTAGGGTCCATGGCAGCGACCATGCTGGAGGCCAGGTGCTGCGAAATGGGTAAGAGAGGAAGGAGAGGGGAAGGACCAGGCAGAAGGACCAAGGCCAGAAAGAGAGACATATTCCAGAAACCGAGAGTGACAGGGAGCATGGGGTGGGAGACGGGACGGGAGTGGCAGGAGAGTGGGGGAGGGGAGAGGACTGGGGGAAAGCTGACACTGGGGAGTAGCCAGGGGTGAGGCCGCCAGGGGCCTGAATGACATATTAAAGGAATTTGGATTTTTATCTTGAAAGTAATGAGACACAGAGAATTTACAGCAGGCAAGAGACACGGTCAGATGTGTAGAGGTCTTCTTGAGAGTCTTGGCGTGTTATTGATCTTCGGTGACAGTTCATACGAAGCAAGAACTCAGGCTTTATTAGTTGTGTTGGTGATCCACGGCAAACGTCGAAACCCCCGAATGTGTGTTTCGGAGCCTGCCCCGTTCCTCCCGTTCCTAGATGCATGCCCGGTTCCCGGTGGTATTCCCATTTGCCAGCGGCTGTAGAGGAAGATGTGGAGAGCAGGCGAGTGAGCAAAGCATTTACTGACTTCTCCCAGACCGCTGTTACTTCAGCAGAATTCCTTGCATTGGAGATGTAAATACCCTGAGGGCAGGGGTCCTGGACTTCACGTTTGCAGCTGTCCCTCCAGCACCTAGAACGGTGCCAGCACAGTGCTCGAAAATGAAATAAAGGATGAACGGCTGGATGAACCCTGGGCAACGGAGACTGTGGGAAGGGGCGCGAATGAGTGGCGCCCTGACCAGGTCTGGGTGGCTGGTGCGGGGGACCTGGAGTACAGGAGCAGAGTCCGTCACGGGTGGCAGGACGATGGCCCCTCCTCTGGCCCTGCGAGCAGCACGTGGACAGAGGTGTGGCTGCGTTTCTCCAGGCGTGGGCTCAGATGGCGTTTCCTGTCCCGGGCTCTCCTGAAGACGCCTCAGGAGACCATCGCCGTAGCTGGGTCTAGAACCGCACATTCAATGAGCTCCCCAGAGGATTTTGGGGTGTGCCGCTTTGAGGGCCACGGACATGAGGCGCGGGAAAAGGTTAGAAATTGGAAGGGCTCACAGCAAAGAGCCTCCTGCACCAGCTCCTCCCAGACTCCCTTATCTGAGATCACTTTTCGCGAGTCCCAGGGCCCCAGCCCTCGTCAAGGCCCCTCTTGCAGGCACGCCCTCGTCAGCCAGCCTGCATGCGTGCGCTTCTCCTGCGGCCCACCTTGAACTTGCACCAGATGACTGTTTTTTCCTTTCTGTAGCCCTCGGGACACCTAAGATCTGTTTGAAATCATTTAAAGCAAATATTCCCCATTCTGAATTTAGACAATAGAGGGTCCCCACCCATTATCAGAAGAAATCTGAAAACGAACTTACATAAATTTACATAAAATTACTGAAATTTCACTTTAATCAGTTCCACACTCACAAAACATAGCTGATAAAAATACGATTAAACGTTCAGCCTTACAATTTTTGCTTATGAAATTGACTAAGATAAAAAAACCCCACAAATTTGAAGAGGGCATGGTTAAACCGGAAGTATTAGAAAGGATGCAAATTGGCACAAATTGTCTCGAAAACATTTTGACAATATGTGTCAAGAACTTTAAAAAGATTTATATTCTTTGACTCAGTAATTCTACTTCTTGAAATTTTTCATAAGGAAACAATCAGGGTCATAACTATTGGTAAACAGTCTAAATGTAGCAAAAGGCGGGGGAGAGGTTTATTAAATGAATTACTAAATAGAGACACGCTTTCTATTATGTAGATACTGAATATGGATTTAGAAAAAGGCTAACATCATAATATATGAAAAAAGTATGATAGAAAGCATATACAATACAATTCTTAATTTAAAAAAAGAAACACGCCTCTCTAAATGGTGGAATGTTTTACAGATACTTCTTAAATACCTGTTACTATATGAACTATGCTCTTTCTATATTTTCCAAATTTTCTAAAATTAATGTAGTTTTTAAAATAAAACAGCTAATACCTTATATATACAACATAAGTGCTATACAGCAATGAACAGTTTTTAACAGAGCCAGCCCTCCATTCTCCCACAGAATTCTTCCTGCACGTGGATTCTAATAGCTCTGCCCCTCAAGTCACTTCCGGGCCCCGAATTCTCCAGTGGCTCCCATACCAAACTGTTCACTCCTTAACCAGGCACACGGAGCCCTTGATGACCTGGCCCTGACGAACGCGCCCAGCCTCGCTCCTGGCCGTTCCTTCCACTTGCCCTCCAATACACCAGGGACACCTGCCATCGGGCGTGCCTTGGTTCCGCTGTGCCACCTATGTCTGCCTGACCTTAGATGCCCTGAGTCCTTTGCCTAGAATTCCCCCTCCTTCATTACTTCATAAATTCCCCATTCGGTTTTTAAGCCATTTTCCTAAAACTTTTCCTCAAAACTTTAGAAAGATGTAGGCACTGCTCTGTGCGCTCAACGGGCCTTTTAAAACTTCTTTGTCACCCTGGGGTAAGAGAGTTGCCCATTTCCATATGTTTTCCAGACTGAAGGCTGGAATTGCTTTGTGATTAGCACATGGTAAACAATCAGTAAATACGTACGGAATGAAAGAGTCAGTACGCAAACCACACAGACCTTCACGGAAGAGCCTGCTATCGCGGGAAGTGCCAAATGTGCCCAAACAGACTGCGTGTACAAGAGAGGGTTCACTCATGCTTTTCCCCATTTCACGAACATTTATTTTGTTCTGCCTGGGCGCTGAAATCAGTGGCTTTGGTCTCCGGATGCACCCCCGGCATGCACAGGACTATCCATCAGGAGGGGGAAATATTAGAACTCTTGATTATATTTATTTTATTTCATCCTTTTTCATTTTTATTTTTGAGGATGTTCTGTAATATTTGTAATATGTTTGTATTTGTGTACATTTTTTTTATCTCTCTGTATACACACACACAACTGTACATGGAATAAAGGCTCAAATTTTTTTTTTAACTGATGGGATATGCGATCAAAACAGCTTGGGACTGCTAGCCTAGAGCACGGGGGGTTTAGTGATGAATAACACATGGCTTCTGATGCTTACGCCATTCACAAGCGTGGGGGAGGCAGGTACAAACGAACAACCACAGTATAACACGGCAGGATGAATTTTGTCTAGAGAATTCCAGGAAAATTTCATAAAAGAAATGGCATTTGAACAGGGCTATTTGGCTAATACATGAAAACATCTAAGTCTAAATTTTACACAATTCTATTCGACTTGGTGCACCCTGCACTTGCAGATGAAGGAGTATAAAGTGAATTAAGTGCTATGATGGCTAAAAAGAAACAAGCTAGTTACCACAAAACTGTGGCCCATCAGAAGGGAGAAAGGAACGGGTGTGTGTGTTCATTTATGGAGCGAGGGGGATGTGCTTTGAGACAGAACCTCGAGACTGCACCGTTACTTCATAAAATCTGGTAAGGCCCTGTCCCTACTTTCTGTCCATTCTCAGAGTAACCCTAGCTCCCACGGCTTCTAGAGGATATTCTAAATTAATTTCTGCCAAGTCATGCTTTTCTTTTTCCCATCTAGTTTGGTTTATTGTATTTTATAACTTCGTACAAAGTGGTTAGTATTTTAATGGGGAAGTTTTTTGCCTGGGGAATGACTGATTAAACCTAATTCAAATTTCTGAGACCAAATAAATGTGCCCGCAGAAGCCTGTGTTCAGCACAGTTCTTTCAGAAACTTTAAGACAAAGGGCAGCACTTCCTCAGTACTAACACGAGAGGACACTCCCAGAACACGCTCTCTTGCTTAGATCCATTGCTAAGCAGGTTAAACTTAACAGTAGGGACTGTGTCTCGAAGAGCTTGAAGTAACAGGGGGAACCTTGAATTTGGGGTCAGACTGCCGGGGTTCCAAGGTGGGGCTCCACCATCATTAGCTGCGGGCAGCGGGCAAGCGGTTACCTGGAGACTCTCCTCGTTTGCTACATGAGAACAGTTGGATGGAAGTCGGCCTCACAGGTTGTGGTTGGAATCAAATTTGACCTTGTGTGTGAAAGTACTGTGTATTCTAAAAAGCATCTTCCAAATGTGGGTGGTGGTTGTTATTCTTGTTTTCTTTAGGGGTGCCAGCAAAGGGCATTGCCTGTTTGAGAAAATGTCGTGTTCCATAAAATGCTGATTCAAAAAAAGACTGACTGAATGAATGTGGAAGAGGTTTAGTTTCCAGAAACTCACTCGTGGTCACGCAGAATTGATCGCAGTGACTTGCATCATTACCCGAAGCCTCTCTCCACTCTCCCTGTACACACGACACCCCCGCAGGCTCCAGTCTTTATCTCTGGTAAATAAATGCACGCTGAGAGGATACGGATATAATGGGTTAACATTTCGAAAATGCAATTTCATTTCATTTAGACCAGGGTTTTATGGACTCTGTGCCTGAACTCAATAGGCGGGGTGCGGGGGCTATTTTTGGACAGGCAGGATTTCCAGCACCTCTTAAATCACATCACACGGAGACTGCCTGCTCCACCTACACACAGGGCGGGCCCGCATACATAAAACAGGACACCAGCCCAGGGTGAGACCAAAAGGCTCTTTCTCCATCTGATGACTCATATTTGTCTATGCTTTCAGAAAAGAAAGGGAGAGCACCATATACAAACCTTACCAATCCAATCCATTTTCCTGTACCTGTTCTAAAAAGGGGAGGAAGTGTGTGTGTGTGTGTGTGTGTGTGTGTGTGTGTGTGCCTTCGATGATTGAGAAATCCAAAATGAATCTCTGTAGGAAACCCCTGACAGTGTTCTGTGGATAGTTTTGCACAGGGAATTGAAACAAGTTGGCAGGAAGAAGAATTCTTTCTGGATAATTCAAAGCAGACATGTTACTGGGGGAAAACCAAATTAGAAATTTGCTGTCAGTCCTTGAAATTTTATTAGTTATAAAAAGTAATATATTAGCC
>NW_006442103.1:16018209-16025405 GCF_000325575.1 Pteropus alecto
ATACCAAATATTAATCTCTCCCCACTATCTTGCCATATGTCTGCAAAAGTGTTTTTTGGGGATGAAGGAAAACAAAATAGGCAAATTAAAAACTAATTTTTTTTACAACACTTTTTTTTTTACAAGCCTTAAATTCTCTCTAATCCATCTTTCTCCTCCCCTCCCTCTCTCCTCTCCTTCCCACATGCAAGTGTCTGTGCCTGTGTATGGGCCTGTGTGTGTGTGTGTGTGTGTGTGTGTGTGTGTGTGCCTTCGATGATTGAGAAATCCAAAATGAATCTCTGTAGGAAACCCCTGACAGTGTTCTGTGGATAGTTTTGCACAGGGAATTGAAACAAGTTGGCAGGAAGAAGAATTCTTTCTGGATAATTCAAAGCAGACATGTTACTGGGGGAAAACCAAATTAGAAATTTGCTGTCAGTCCTTGAAATTTTATTAGTTATAAAAAGTAATATATTAGCCTCTTACATTAAATTCTGATAGGATCTATCCTTTTTTCTCCCTCAATCATATTCCTACATGAATCTTTAAGAATGCAATACAAGACTAGCTCCTCATAAAGGGCACAGGAGGCAACAGTGACAGCCTGTGACGATGTCACATGTTATTAGACTGTATGTACTCTGCTTCTCTGCCACTCCAGAAATAAATGCAAGGGTAATTGATAGGACTTGAGAATATTAAAATAACTAGATCGTCCTTCTGATCAAGAAAATAATCTAGGAAATGTAAGATTTCCTGATGAGTGCGTGAGCCAGTGTGAGTTTGTCTTTTTCCTAAAAACTCTTAATAAAGGCAAATTAGGAAAATGGGAAACGGGTTAGTTTTTAGAGCACTGGTGTCCACTGTGTTCTGTTGGCCTTGGTCGCCATCGGCGTTGCAGAGATCTCAAACGGTTATGAGCACTGTAATCCGAATAAGAATGAAGCTGAAACACGAAATTTTAAAGGGTTTAATTGAACAATTTCACTTTTTCTGGGTAAGGATTTTTGTAGGATTGGTTTCCTATGTTTCAAAGTACTAAACTTGTAGTTACATATATTTATCTATTTCTCGAAGCGATATAGAGACCATGTTTTAGTTAACCTACTTTATCGTGATATTAATAAGGTTTGAGGGTTTTTGTTTTGATTTTTTTTTGTTTGTTTTTTGCTTTTGGCCAATCATGTTTGTGAAATAGAAGAATGAATGGGTTTTAATATATAAACCTCTATCAAATACATTCATTCAAATTAATATTCATTGAGTATTCAATATGTACAGTACTTTTAAATAAATATAAATTAATTTCTAATAGTCAATTCTCCCGCCTTTGGTTCGGTATTTCTGTTTCCTTCCCTTATAAGCAAAGATTGAGGAAAGAGTTAGAATTTCAGAAATAGAGGTCACATTAAAAACATGTAGAAGCATGAAAATTGTTACCACATTTCGGTTTCAGCTATGCTTTCCCTCCCTCTAAGGAAACGAGGCCTTCCATATTTTCATTGCATCTTTGACTGTTTTGGTGAGTGTTCCGTCCCTCCCACTCTCCTCTTTCCCACATACCCTGTCTGGGGACCATGACCCTTTTGGCTGAAATTTGTGAACAATAAGTGAGGTCAGCCACAGAGCTCCACGAAGAACAGGCTCAACTGTAACAGGAATTAAATATACAGCTTCTATAGCAGACTTGCTGCAAGGTATTCAAATGTCATGAAATAACAGGAAACAAACACATTGTTTATAAAATTATTGACTATGAGCTCTTGGGGGCAGATACCAGGTCTGACTCAATCCTGCGCCCTTTTCACAGAGTATGACAGAAACTCCGTAAGTGTCTGCTGAGTGAGGAGCAAGCTGGGGTGAGTATCTGCTTGATCCCTTAGCCCAGGGTTAGATGACAGACTGAAAGAGAGGGAAATGCAAAAGGAAGATAACACTAAGTAGGTTTAGGGGGTTCTAAGGCGTTGGTTTTTCAAACTCTTTTGGACCTATATTCATAGCAAAAAAATGTTTACGTCACAAACCACACACATAAACACATAGCTGCAACCAACTAAATTTCTTTGTAAACCAAAGCGTTTTCACCCACAGTTAGAAAAATCACTGTATAGAATATGGAACCAATAAAGAGAAAATAGAAGGGATCAAAACTGCTAGTACCCAGGACGTACTACTGAACTGCTATTGTTGAAATGGTCCACTCTCCACGCCTTGAAGTCTTTACCAGGAACTCTCGCTAGTCCTTCCTTAATAAATTAATTCCTTTGAAGAACAAACATCTTCCCAATACTTACTCTGTACCAGCACTGAGCTAGGAACATAAAAATATGAGAAATGAAAAAGACTAAAAAACTTTGACTTCCTTTTTGACAACTCCTCTTAGATCTCTCAGATATTGAGTTTAACCTATCCCAAACCACACTTCCGAACTTCCTCCAGATTTAATCTCCTCCCGTTTCTGTCTATCTAAAGATATTTTCACTCGGTTTATCAAGCCAGACTTCAGTCACTCCTGCTCCCTTCTTCTTCCTCGCCCCTCACATGTCACATCGGCATCATTGTGCTGAGTCCCCTCCTAAACGTACCTTGAATCTGTCTGCTCTGTTTCCACCTGGATATTCCTAACTGATCTCCTCACTCCCAGGTTAGCCTTCCGCCTCCGTCCCAATTTATTCAGCAGCCAAAACATATTTTTAAAAAGGGCTCAGATTGTGTCGCTCTCCTCTTTAAAATACTTTATGGCTTCCCAATTCCTATGAAGTCAAAATGTAAACTCTTAACAAAGACCTACTGATCCCTGCAGATCTGGCCGCTGCCTGCCTCTCTCTCTGTCTTAGGCACGCTGGCCTTTTTCGTTCTTCTCCCGGGACGAACGCTCTCCTCCTCTGCCTCAGATTCTTTGCACGTGCTGTTCCCTCTGCCTGAGTACTTTTCCCCACTCTTACATACAGTTGGCTTATTTTGTTTTTCAGTTTATCTCCAAACACTTTTTCTAAAGTATTTTCCCCTGTAGTTCTTTCTGATTTAAAACAATTATCCCAATTCATAATTTTATATATACTTACATGTTTAGTGTTTGCTGAATTGTCTTCCTCATTCAAATGTAAACTCTCTGAGGGTAGGGAACCTGTTTTATTCACCAAGATAAACTCAACCACAGATCTGATCCATAATGGACACTCAAATATTTGTGGAATGCATGAAGATGAAGCATTTCCGAAACCGTAGTGATTAAGTATAACTTGATGATTTAGCCAAAGCTGTGTACCACCTGTACTACGAACCTAATATTTTTCTCTAAACTGAACGTAAACCAAGTTTTAAAAAATAATTTAGCACAAAGTTGGGGAGACTGCAATTTAGTATTCCAATTTTATTTTTAATACACATTGAAATAAATATATATTTGATGAAATAACATTTTTAAAATCCATAAACCACCTAACATTATCTTGTGGGAAATGAATGAACGAAACTGACTTTAAGGAATGAGGCCTGCCTTCTGAGGCGTGGAGCAAGCCCTGGGCTGTTACCAGGAGAAATGACATCGATTTCTACCCTGGCCACTGACTGCGGACAAATCGTTTGAGGTCGCTAGGTTTCCATTTTCCCGTTTACACTACAGAGATGTTACCAGCGATTCCACCCAGCTCACGTGAGGGTGTGAAGACGTAATGAGAAAGTGGTTATGGAATCCCTCTCCCCGCCCCATGTGAGATGTTATTATTACAGTTGTTTGTTTTAGAAATGGTTACTACTACTGTTTATTCCTCAGGGCGTTCAGTCATATTTACCCGTTACATCACATAACAAAGAAGACTGTACTGGTCTCTACCATGGCCATGAAGCCTGGTATAACGGAGTAGCCCAAATAGCCTTGACCACTGACGTGCCTATTTTTCCTTCTCTTACTCGTTTAACTGTTAACTTATCTTTCTTTAATCATATTCCACTTAGTGAAAAACCTGCTCATATTGTGCAGAATCACGTTCATGGCAGCATTATTCACAAAGTCAAGTGATGGAAGCAACCTGAGTGTCTATCAGTGGCTAATGGATCAACAAAATGTGGTCTTACATACAGTTGAATGTTATTGTATGTGGTATATACGTACAATGGATATTAATTCAACCTTGAAAAGGAAGGAAATTCTGATCTATGCTACAACATAGATGAACCTTGAAGACATTATGTTAAGTGAAATAAGCCAGTCACGAAAAGACAAATAGTGTATGATTCCACTTATATGAGGTATCCTGAGTTGTCCAATTCTTAAAAACAGAGAGTAGAATGACGGTTATCAGGGGCGAGGGGGAAGGGGTATGGGGAGTTGTTTTCCCCAATACAGAGTTTCAGTTTTGTAAGATGAAAAAGTCATGGAGTTTGTTGTACAACGATGTAAATGTATTTAAGACTACTAACTGTATACTTAGAAATAGTTAAGATGGTAAATTTTACGTTATGTGTTTTTCCACAATGAAAAATTAACAATTAAGAAACCCTGTTCACAGATGTTTCTAGTTCTTTCATGCTTCCATTCACCGTGACTGGGAATAGAAACTTTAACAATAATATTATCATTATTTTAATATTATTTTATTAATAATCATTAATAAGAAGAAAATGTAATTGGGCATTGACTCTATGCCAGGTACTATACTAAGTATTTTATATTGACTACCTCATTTAATCATCAGTATAGCTTTATGAGGTAGATACTATCCTTAACGCTGACTTTTCAAAGAGTAAACTGGAGTACAGCAGTTATGTAAGGTGTCCGAGATTACGCAGCTAGGAAGAGCAGAAGCAGGGTAAGAGCCCAAGGGGTCTGGCTTGGATCAGTGCATCTAAGCACCAGGTATACCTCTCCCCAGCCAGCAGAAGGCATCCTGGAGATGAACTCGGCACTCGCTGATTAGCTTAGGATTTCAGAGAGGTCTCTTCCCACACCTTCATCTCTGATCAGTATGCATTAATTCCTCCCTCATCTCTCATCTTTCCCTCCTCCTTTCCCCAAAGAAAAGACTCAGTCACCTTAATCAAGAGGTTAATGATTAATGTAATCCTTATATCTAAACTGTAAGAATTAAAATTTCCTATTGATTCAAACATTTGGGCAGAAACCACTCATCGGCTTGGCTCAAAAATAAGACTAAAATCATTTAGTGCCTTCATCATCTGCAGGTAAACCTTCATTGTTTTTGCCCGAGTAGTAGGAAAATACATCACAGAACTGCTAAGAGGTATAAAGCTGAATTCTAATTACTAACAACAGCTTGTATTTAAGAAATGTTAAACCACAACAACCACTTGCAGAATCTAAACTATTTATCCTCAATTTGTGTGTGACGCAAGCAGAAGGAACAAAGACTTGTGAGTCAGTGAGTGATTTAATCTATCTGAGCCCCACTTTCACCATTTATAGGTATCTCCTGGAAGGTCGTGCGATTAGGTTAGCTAATATATATGACGCACCCAGGACACAAGACTTGGAATACACTGGGTGTTCAACAAATGGTAACTATTATTGCTACTATATGCAAAAGCAGATGATTCACAGTCTTAGATCCAGGAATAGAATTGCTATAGTCTCCCCGATCCCTTCCCTGACATCCTGCCCATTGTGGTGGCTGTGAAGTGTCGAGCCTTAGAGGGGCTCCAGGACCCGCCCCTGCCAAGGCTGTGCTGGCTGCTCTTCATTAGCTGAAGCTCGTTTCTGTCTCACGGCTGCTCCCCACGGACGTCTGTGACCTAGGATGCTTGACTAGCTCCCCGCTTGCCCAGCACTTCTCCCGCTGAGCCACTGCTCTAGCCAGCACCACAGTCCTTGCGTGACATGCAGATTCCTGAATCCCAGCTCCGCAGCCTTGGATACCACCTTTCCCCGGTGACGACCTCCCACCTCCCAGACCCTGGACTACTTGCCACAGAGGCCTGGCCAGCTGTCTGCATCTCGGGTGGAAAAGACCTAGGAGCAGCATTTGGATGCTTGAGTTGTGCTTTTCTATGAAAACAGAACTCCAGGTTTTATATCTGAGAGGCAAACATACTCGTGCCCCGGGAGCTCATTCCTAAAGCAACAGAGCCCTTCTGCTCAGTGACTAGCTTGGACTGGACTTTCTCTGCCAGGCTGCTCTGTCTTCCTCCAGAACCGTGGAGGCTCAGGGTGTTAACACATCTGACTGCTCTTTTTCCCATCTCAATGAAATGCATTCGGTTGCAACTCTTCAAAACCTTTTACTCTGTAACTGTTTCTACCACTCCGATTTCTCCTGATCTTCCCTTCTTTGAGTGAGAAATGCCTCCAAAGTCCAGATTTTGGCACAATGACTCCTAGATTGTTTTTATAGTCCCAATGTAGTACTTCTTTGTTATAGCTCAAGAGTCCTAAATTTTGTTCCAAGTCGTTATTTTACATTTCTAAATATCAGGTTGTATTAATTGGCTCCAGCTTTACAAATATTCCATCAGAGGTTATTCTCTGCTATTTTGATGATGGTTTCTAATCCTGGAGCGCCAAGGCCCTAATGTGGGCTGCGTTCTCCAAGCATCCCTGAAGGACTGATGTGTAACAAAAGACACACAGGTCCTGAGCCTTGCTGTGTTCTTTGAAGACTGTACTGGCCATAATAGCTTCAAAGAATTTCAACAAGTTCCTAAGACATGACCTTCCCTTTCCGAAAACCACGTTGGCCAGGCTTGCCTTAATCAAGCTGTGCTTTTCTAAGCATCCTTTTACTTGATCTCCTGCAGCAGTTTTTAATACTTTCCCCGCAAGTGAAGTTAAACTAACTGGCCTGTAATTTCCTGGTGTGTCCCTAAGCTCTATGAAATAACGGCATTAGGTTGGCTATCTTCCAATTCTTACTGGATTTTTTTTGTTTTGTTTTAAAACACAGGATTGAAAAGGCGAGAGAACGCTTCCTGTCTCCCTTTCCCTTCGTTTCTTCCATGACATACTGTTCTTTCTGTTCCCAGTAGATCTGCCATTTTAATAACTTCAAATCTCTTAAATGTTTTCACATATTATTTGTTCCTATCTCTGCAGCATGAGTTTCCCATTTTTCATTTCGACAAGGGCCACCCTCAAAAATAAGGACTTATGATTCTATTGAATAGACTGTTAATGTGATGCACTGTTTAAGAAATAAGTTTTATATTAGGAATCTGGAAAAGAGTAGCAACCAGATTATAATTGATTCTGTGTTCTTGTG
>NW_006442103.1:16025615-16034731 GCF_000325575.1 Pteropus alecto
GACAAATAGGGCTACACACCCATGAATAGGGACCAAAAAAATGAAACTATTACATCTGGGGATACTAATCCAATACACTAACAAAGTGTCTTAAAAATGTGGTGAAACTAATTAAATTTAATGATGTAAAATTTGCATCCTAATTTTTTAAACTGCATTTGGTTCATTATTCTCAAATCTAATATCAGAAAAATCTTTCTACATTTAATGTTCTCCCATAATAGTCTCCCAGTAGAAAGGCCCATAGAAATATTTTAATTAAAATATATCGGTTAAAAAATGAGGCCTTATTTTTTTACTGATAGGAGTAAAGAGAGAAATTAATATTTGCATTTGTAAAATTGCACTATATCACATAATCTTTAGAGCTATTCGAGTCCTTTATTGTACAGAATTGACTTTTTTTTTTTAAATAAGTGAGCCACCAACTAGAACATAAAAAACTTTATTTTTAGAGACCACTTTTGTTCCGGCAGGCTTTTGGGGTTTTGTGGTGGTGGTGGTGGTGACCTAATTTGCCTTTTTTGAGTAAGTCACAGACAGGCAGGTAAACCGCGGCCCAGGTGTGGACGGAGGCTTTCCAGGTAGAGGTACAGGGATCACCATCATGAAGCGAACGTGAAGTGGAATCTAAAACCTTAAGAAAGTTGACTTTGGTTTCGCGTAAGCTGGATACACAAATCCCTGCCCGGTCGGCCGTTCTTTTCCTTCTGATTTGTCCGAGCTACATTGCTGAAGCCCCAAATCTGTGCATCTCTCTCGTGACGCCGTTCACGGGAGAGTCTGCGTGGAGAGCACACACAGATGTCTCTCACGGGGCACGGTCCGGTTCGCTCCAAACGATCACTGATATTTTCCGTTTTAATTTTGGGCGGGACTGAGTATGCCTGCAAGTGAACGGGTCAGGGTCTCGCTGTGAGCCATCGACCATGTGCACACAGACAAATGGTTGCGCATGCTTCCCAAAGAAATGTTAAGTTCCAGCTATGAATCTGAACGCATGAATTTTTCCTAGCGTTTGATATGTTTTTTTCATAGATTTTCATCTTTAGGATTTTAACTCTATGATTAAAATAGGTACAGGGTTTACCTTTCCTATTCAGTACATACTGTACCGTTTAACTGCAAACGTACTACGTGTTCTTTCAGTCTTCTCTCGCTCCTATGTCTCTGCTGGAGCTGTGCCCTCAGAGTGCTCTCCCACATTTGAATGTCAAGACTGACCCACCCAAGGGTGACCAGCTCTGAGCCCAGTGAAAGAGTAATGGGTTTGGGGTGAAGTGGAGAAACTTGAGGCGCTATGGTTAAATCCAAGTTCTCCAATTTCCTAATTAGTAGACTTTCTACCTTCTCTTTGCCTCCCTCTCTCTGAATATAAAATGAGGATACTTGTATTTCCTTTTAGAATTGTGATATGGGTTAATTGGGACAACATATTTAAAAGATCAAAATTATCAGGACCCCTTTCCTTGCCCTCCCAATGCCACCATCTCCACAAGGCTTCTCTAGATTTCCAACATCCCCTACCCACCCAGCTAATGGTAATCCAACCCTCATGGGAACGCCCACAACACTTCACCTGTCCCTCATGGATTTCACTATTTTCTGCATTGGGTTATTCACTCATTTAACAAACACTTATTGAACACCTACTATGTGTTAGACTTACATAGTTTTTTCTTTTTTTCTTAACTAATCCTTGAGGTTGGCGTCTTTATAATATTTGTATCCCCCCCTCCACTTTGCAGATAGTGTTTGACATTAGTGCTTGAACAAGAATATACTAGTTTGGTATTTGGTAAAATATCACTATTTTGTAAAACTGGTCACTATGTTACCCAGGCAATATCTGTATCCATTTTCATATGTGTCCATATCCTCGAAAAGGATTACATGCTGGAGGTTGTGCTTATATGTAATTCCAGTGCATAAGACCATTATCATCTTATTCCTCATTATTAAATAAGTATAATAATAATAATAAGAGTAATAGTTAACATCCCTGAGACTATACATGAAGATGAGTATTCTATTCCCATTGCCACATGAGGCCTTGGAGTAGTTCCTGCAAGAACAAAATGCGGTTTTTCAAAAAGAGGTGAATGAACAAATGGGCTGTAGCCATGTCTCTGTAAAATTACATTAGCACAATCTAAGCAGGTTTTCAAAGAACTGTGGTTTATAAATAAAGACTCTCTCATATATACAATATCATGGCTAGATGAAATTCTAAAGTTTCAGGGGAAATTACACAATTTCAAAATGAGGCTGTGTGTACACAACACCAAGCCATCCAAATGAAAGCTTGAGCAAATCATTTAGGAATGCGGTCCTTACTAGCCCAGACATTTCAAGTCGTTATTGGAAATATGTAATGTGGTTCTGACACTATTTTACTTCTGTGGATGAACTGTACTATAGTGGAGTCTCGCTTTAATTTGGTGCTCCTGAAGAACCGCAGGCTAGGAAACCAGAAAATCGAACGAGTTAGAACTGTGTTTAAAGTAAGAACAACTAGGCTCTTACAGGATACTCTCATTTAAGGCTAACGAGAGTATCCTATAAATAGAAGTAAGTGGAAGTGCATTGCTTTTACAACTATTTTAAGTTCTCTCTCCAAAATGGAGGTCTAAAAGGAAACAGAACGCTACAAATTTCCCATGTAACACGAGCAATTCTGTTAGATTTCCTTTCTTCCCCACTGCAGAGTTTCCTTAGAGAAAGAAAATACAAGACTTCCTCAACAGGCTCCTGAGGAGTTCACCTGCGCCAAGAGACCTAGCTGGTACATGGTACCACGCAAGACCTGAAGGAGAAATGGAGTCGCGAGCAGACTGTCCACGAGCCCTCGAAGTCCAGAGATCACGAAGGAGTTCCGTGTCTGGGCTTCCTTCACGGTCAGCACTCGCAACCTCCTTGGGGCTCTCGGTAGGCACTGCCCGCAGCGTTTCAATTAACTTGGGAGGAGGTGCCGGGCAAGACAGAGTTCCCGACCAGGTCCTAAGGGCGGAGGGACTGAGACTGGACATGTGCCCCTTTTCTCCAGATGTGCGTTCTGTCCTTGGCTGGTCTGACCAGGAGCCTGAATTTGTTTTTTGTTCTTTATCCATTTTTGCTACAGTGATTGATATTAATGCACATCCAGTGTTCCAAGGTCTAATCTCTGCGGTTCTCCTCCTGCCTTCCCTTTTCTTCTGGAACCATTCGGAAAAGGGCGCATGAGCACGTATGGGAGGCTTGTTGCCCAGTGCTTCACTGGAAGAAGGCGGTAGAGCCAGATGTGCAATGGATCCCCTACCCCCGCCACCCCCAGTGAAGGATATGCCTCCCAGAGTCGCACACGACACACATTGGAGAGAAATGGCTTTCTAACTGGACTCCGGATCTGTACACTGTGCTAGCCCACATCCAAGTCAAAATGCCTGTCCAGATAAGACTTCCAAACTGGCCAGGTATCACCTCTGATTTTTACTGAGCATCTTTCAAAAAAGAGTCCTTTGCAGGACTAGCGAATCCCAGGCCTGAGAACTGGACATGGGTTTCTGTGGCTAATTCAGAAGAAAACTCCCAATAATTTAAATCCAGGTATCACATAGTGTTTCGACTGGAGCATATACATTCAGAACATTATAACAAAAGATAGTAGGTATGTTATTTAACAGCACAGAATAATTTTTTCATGTAGTGAAAATAGTGTAGCAAGAGTTAATGCTGTAAAGTCCACAGCACTGTCAATCATAAATAAACTCGATGGAACTTGTTCAGATAGTACTCAGGCGATACTAAAGGAGCCACTATGAAATCATCCAAGACCCGAGACACATAAAAACTTTACTAGACATCAATGATATAAAGTGCAAATGAGTTCGTCTTATAAAGATCCCCAAATCCTTATGCTTTTGGTCTGCAAGCCATAAAACAGTGCCCGACAAATTTTAAGTGATATTTTCATTAATCATGAGATTTTATAGTTTCTTGCAAACTGTAAGTTAGATATTAACAAGGCGGGGTAAGAGGAAACCCACTTGTACTGAACGGGAGTTCTTGTGTTTTGTGCAAACCCACGCGTCAGCCAACCCGGACTTTTGTGCTGAGCATCTGCTAGAACTGGAGTGGACCATTAACCTAAAGATTATTGTCATTTTCACATCGATTAAAGTAGGATGCACAAAGTTCACAAACTAATGGAAAATTATTCCAGCTGTGGCTCTGTCTTGTGCAGGAAACACTTTGGGGCGGGTGGGGGGAGGCATTTGTACATTACTGCTTTGGTGAAAATGACACTTGGTAATACAGTCATAATACAACTCCCATTACTATTATCACATACGCATAATCACCATGAAAAAGTCTGACCAACACCCTCGTATATAAAACTTTCTGACTTATGTTCTTCAACTGGATGCAGTGATGGTGTAGACAACCCCGGGCTTTAGTGGAAAGGGGGGGCAGATTTTCAGGTGTCTACCATCAGGAACAAATAGCTCCCAAGAAGCAGGAATTTGCTTTCAAAGAATGAATTAATTTTTTTTTAACGTGACTATAAGATTATGACTCCAATTCTTGTTTTCTAAAACTTACAGAAATCTCTTCAATAAGCACGCTCACCTACCTCATAGTACAAGGGGACATTACCAGCTTGAGGTTTCTTTGCCTTTTTAGATGTAGTTCCAAAGACTGCATTTGCTTCGTTGATCTGTAAGAAAATTAAATTCAGCTATGACAAAAAGGGAAGGCGTTCATGAAGAATACTTAGATACATGTAACTTGCTAACACATAGGGGCTGGAAAACCTAGCGAGACAGAGCTGCTCATCGACAGGTGCTTAGCAACTGCATGAGCATGCGCCACTGGCAGGCCTTGTAGACGCCGTCGGCCCCCAGGCTCTGACCGCTAGGATTCCCTGTAGACTTCATTTTCTAGGGTAGTAATGGACTTCCCTGGAACACGAGATAGTCTCGTCTTTCATTAAATAATTCATTTAATAAAATCATTAAATAATAATTAAATAATCATTATATAATTAATTTAATAATTCCTCATACAACCTAGCATGGAGCCTGGTATGACCTCGGGAAATTTTTGTTGAAGAACCGAATGTTGAATGGGCAACGTTCACAGACAAAAAAAAAAATTCTTTCAGATTAAACGATCCGAACCTACTCTAGCTAAGTGTTTGTTGAGAATAATTCACTGAAATTCACCAAACAGCCCTAGAATATGATAGTTTTATTATTTTATTCTATTATTTTAAGGGAAAACAAGTCTTCAAGGGGCTCAGGGGTGGGGAGGGACAGGTACCTGCTGGAGAATGTCCTGCCATGATATCACACTGAAGAGTTTCCGCTGAGGGGCCTGGACAGCGAGGGTGAGGGCTTGAATGAGAACAGTGTCCTCGATTTGGTTTCCAACTACAAAGGCGACGTAGCCCTTCCAGTCGTTCTGTGACAAAAGCAGAAGGGATCAGACTCCAAACACTCCTGGCTACTTAACTGTGTGTCAAAGGCTTCCACTAAAAAATGGGGGAATTTTCCTGTAAACCTTACTTTAAAGACAGAGCTGACCTTGTGGGTTCCTGATTCAAGTAGACGCCAGGCGGCAGTATTGTGCCAAATTTCTTGCTACTTGACCAAAGAGCAATTTTCTTGAGAAACCAGGCCTTTTATTTTAAGGAAGACAATTTTAAAAATGACACACTTTTACTAGAATGCTGTCCACGAATAATTTGGTGTTGGAAAGCAGCAGTTCATTCAAATGTTACAAAAATGTACATTAGGATATAATCTCAAAAGCAGAAAGCGTTTTTTTTGTTCCCTAAAATCGTGCTAGGAACATGGTAGGAGCTCACTAAATATTTGTTAAATACTGAGTTATATTGAATTAGTTGCCAAATGGGCTTTTATATGAGGTAAAAAATTTATCCCTGAGGTTGTTTTAGTAACACATCTTTTCCTCCTAATGTAACACAAGAATTTCATTGTTAATTCACAAATGAGTTCTTTTCATTTCTAAGAAATAGGCTAAGATATTAAAGCTGCACTCAGAATCTTGCATCGAATAATGTAAAGAAAGGTCACTAAAGACAATATTCTTATTCAGTAATTCCTTTCTCTCTATTATAACTTCTGTTGGGAAGGAGCAATTCTCTTGAAGAGATTAAGAATGGAATTCACTGAGCAACACACTGTGTGGTGCCGAGCGAAGAGCCAGACTCATGCCGATCAGGCCTGGTGCTTTGGGACCAAACGATCTTATGGGAGATGGCTCGGCAAACAGGAGAAAGACATCGGGAAGGAGAGAGAGCAATGAGGGCGGGCACTCCGGCTGTGTGAGCTCTCTAGGCCTTAGTTTCCCCATTTGTAAAATAAAGGGGTTGGAAAGGGCTACATCAGCTTCCCTCTAGCTCCACTCGAGAGGTTTGATTCAAATAGAGTAAAACTCCCACCTTGGCGGATTCCAAAACAATATCTAAGATTTGAAAAGATTTTACACAAATTTAACAAAATGCATAAATTTTTGTGGTTTTCTCTAATTTCTGTCCAGTTCATTATCAGGGTAATGACAGAACTAGGGTATAGATGGAAGAAAAGACCTTAGTGCAAATTCTTCCTTCCCATCAAATAGTGATTGTCATTGAAATTCTCTTCTCTCTATGGAAATTTACTAACAACCTAAGAAAACCCACCCGATTTTCATTGCTATCACCAAAACAAAAACCACACATAGAAGCACAAAAATGTATCTTTTACCTATAAAAAGCACATGTCTGTGCGTATGTGTATGCGCATAAATATAGCCCTATTTGTTTCCCTCTGTTCTCCTGGGTTGAAAACCCATTCACCTGTTGTTTGCTAATTCACCCTAGGAAGATTGGGCATCTGGTTTTGAAATTTTCTGATTCTGAAAAGTAGGTATGGTCTTTAGAATGCATGCTTTAGAGAAAAATGCCGTTACCACGAAATGACCTTTCTTGCATGGGAAGCCTTACTTTTTCTCTTGTCTGCTCTCTCAGTCAGATATGCAACTATAATCATGCAAGGGGGAAACGCGCTTTCATTTGCACGGGAAGGTACACGTGCTCCTTGAACAGGCAATACCTTGAAGTTCCTGTCCGTCACACTTTCCAACACCAAGGATTTCGATGACCACTTCTACCCCCTTACCCCACATCCTACCGCAAATTTCCTTGCCAATATTTGAAAACTAATGGTGACAAGAAAGGGCTGCCTCTAGGCTCTTTTGGAGACAATTCAGAATAATTGTAGATGCTGGCATTGTAGGCCAGCATCCACCCGTTAGTATCTGCTGTCGAAGGCAGGTGCTGAATATTTCGGACCAGGAAAAAAAGAGGGGAAGAAGAGAAAGGAACTAACAATGATTGAAAAATACCATGTGCCAGGCCTATGTTATCTCATTAAATCCCTAAGTAATCTCTTTAAATAGGTGCATTAGTACTTTATAGATGGAAAAACAGAGGCCCTATGAAGTTAAAAATCTTGTTAACGGTCATTTTGGCAAAAACTGCATGGAGACCACATACGGGCTTGCAATTTTTTGATCATTTCAGAACAATTTTGAGAGCAAGCCTTTGGGGTCAGAATGCCTTTCTATAATCCTTAAATTGCACCTAATGGCTACTTCTGCCACAGTAAACGTACTAGATGAAGATTTATATCACATGTCAAAGTATATAAAACCTTCAAAAATAGATTACATATTAAATCCTTAAAACACCACAAGATTACTTTTTTATAAATGATAGTTTTATAGAGACTCAAAGAGGTTAAGGACATTTCCCAAGGTCCCCTCTCTCGAAGCCCAGTGCCCGTCGCTTTGCTCTAGAACACACCTTAGCACAAGGTCTGTCCCTCCGACTCGTGGCACTGCACCGAAACTTCTGGGACTCCTGCCATCACCCTGAGGCAGCTCACCTGGGCTAGGGCAGGTCTGGATCTGCTCAGGGTCAGAGATCTCTAGAGGCCTGCTGGGCAGCCAGGGCACATCTCTCCTTGGAAGGGCCCTGGACAGTCCCACTGAAGCTCGGTTTCCCGCCTGCCCCCCAAACTCCTGCTCCAGAAATCGGATCTGTTTGGCAAAACAGGGCTGCTGGAAGACTTCGTGGGCATCATGGCTTAGTGTCTAAGCACACAGCCGCGCCCAAGTAAGCAGGGAAGGGACTGGTCAGACAGTAAAGACGCGAGGCAAGGCTGCCTGCAGAGGGTGCACGTGTGGGCTGCTGCACCAGGGGGCAGCGAGAGGCCAGGAAATGCTTCTCAAGGCGAATTAAGAAGACCCGGTCTGCTATGGTCTGCGACTATCATTTCTGAGTTTTTCTCTTAGCATTTCAGGATAAATGTAGATTCCAAATCTCTACTAACTGGCAGCAGTTTTAGAAATAGGAAGATTTGGGAGGGGGGGGGGAATCAAGCACAAATTAGATCTGGCAAAATACTGCTGGAAACACCCCTCCACTCGTATCCCACCCAACATGCAGTCAACAAAGTTCTCAAATTTGAGTTCACCGGGCAGCAAGAAAAATTTCGTACAGACAAAACAAAGGTTGACCATGGGGATAACTGAAAGCACAGTGTGTGTACCTCGATTCACCACACTCGTGAGTTGTGCAGTGAGTGAATTTGTTTAAGTCAGTGTAATTAGTAGCCTAAGCCTAGAGAAAGAAAACATCAATCATTTTAGAAAAACTACACTGGACATATCCATCGCTGATGGAAATGGGCTTAAGTCTGGCACACCTCAAACGCCTCAGGGAGTAGGGCCCGTTCTCCAATGCCAGGAGGCACCTACTGTACACCGTTATTGCTGAGTCTTGCCCTCTAGTAGTTATTGATCGAGTCATTCAAAGGATGGAATGAAGTCGCGTATGGACACAATCCATTACCTTTTATTTACTTTACCAGTCTCACCTAATTTGAAGCCTGGCAGGAGGGCGTCTTAACCCAAACACTTACACACTAGACTCCTAAGGCGAGAAAGTGTTCATGTAAATGCAGAGAACCTGGCTGTCTCACATAAGCCTACTGTCCCAGAGACACGGGGTCGATTTGTAACTATTTTTCTTTCATATATCGCAAATTCCCCAAATTTTATTTAGGCAT
>NW_006442103.1:16034791-16039208 GCF_000325575.1 Pteropus alecto
TAAAAGGTAGCTTTCGGGCGACGGGATTGAGATTGCTTCCTTCTGCTAGCATAAGCAATCGGCTGGTACGGGGGAGGGCAGCGGCTACAGGACAAGAATGGTCTCTTCTGCTGCCTTTGCCAGACAGACCCGAGGTGAGATTCCCACAGTCCTTCACTCAGAACTGACCAGAGCCTGACGAGCTCTAGGAACCAACAGTGGTCGGCATCTCTATCTGGAGAAAATGTATAAAAGCCCCAAGTAAACACTTTTTCAGTGCAACACTGAAAAAGCCATGTTTTGTTAAGTTATTTAACACTGCGCAGATATGCAAACCTGAACTTTATGTCAATACTCCGCTGAAAGGATAGCCTTTTTGTTAAGTAGATTTACTGCCAAACGAACAGGGGTTTGTGAATGTCTTTCCCACACAAGGTTTCTGCTTCGAAAGGAGCCTTGGATCTCCATCAGCAAGGAGTGTTAGTGTGGGCTGTGGGCCAGCAGAAGAAATATTTTTATTACATACAACTGGCTGCTATAATTGTATTTGTTAAAAAGGAATTCTAACTGTAAAATAAATTGGAAATATAGTTTTAAAAAATAGGTATGCATTGTTATACAATTAATGAGAACAATACAAACATCCAAGACGTGCAGTCATTATTTAACTCCTTTTACTGCCTTTACTAAACGAGTTCTTATTACAGACATTTCTCTAATTATAGGTTCCTCACAAGACTATACTTCGGTCCCCCCTTATCGGTGGGGGACACATTCCAAAACTCCCAGTGGATGCCTGAAACTGCGGATAGTACCAAGTCCTGCATATAGGATGGGTTTTCCCCCATACACATGCCTATGATAAAGTTTAATTTACAAATTAGGCATGGTTAAGAGATTAACAACAAACACTAATAATAAAATAGAACAATTATAACAATATACTGTAATACGAGTTATTGAATGGCTTTGGGCCATTATTAAGTAAAACAAGGGCTACTCAAACACAAGCACTGAGATACCGAGACAGTCGATCTGAGGCTAAACGGCTCCTGACTGCCAGGCAGGTAGGGGACACAGCGTGGAAACACTGGACCAAGGGATGATTTACGTCCCACAGGGTGGAGTGGGACAGCAAGATTTCATCATGCTACCCAGAATGGTGCACGATTTAAAATTCATGAGTTGTTTATTTCCGGAATTTTTTTTTTTTTAATATGTTTGGACTGTGGTCGACTGCGGGTAACTGAAACCACAGAAAGGAAAACCACGGATAAGGGGGATCACCACAGTTTGACATATTATCATCGTTCTTTTATAAATACTTATTATTTGGGAACTGGTTCGCATGGCTGTCACATTTTCTTAACTAGACTATAAGCTCTTTAGGTCAGATATCATGTTTTATATACTTTTGCACCTTATGGTGCCCAGTAATGAATGGGAAATAAAGCAGGATTCTCTATACATAAACATCTGTTGATGGATATTTTATTTTATTTTATTTATTTTATTTTATTTATTAGTTTCAAGTATATAGTACATTTGGTTAGACATTTATATAGCTTATAAAACGATCTCCCTAATTGCGCTTTCTCTCCTCTGGCTCCCCACCTAGCCATTACATTAATCTAACCGCATTCCCTATGCTGTTGATGGATATTTTAAAGCAACAGAGAATATGCTTGGGTATGAGATTTGACCCTGGGAACCACAGAGCGCTAGAATTGTAGCGTATCAGAAAACCGAGGCGTACACAGTCCACAGCCCTGAAGTTGTTTAGGAGGAAAACGGACTGTACCTGATCTAACACAGTTCATATCGGGGGTCAGTAACAAGAGTTTGGGGAGTTAGGCCCTGCAGCCACTCCTCTGCTAAGTCAAGTTTCCCGGGAGTGACTCAGACAAACAGCCAGATGCTAGGTGTAGGAGCGGGCAGCTCCTCCAGATCGTAGCAAGAGGCCGAAGCTCATGTACTCACATGCTCGACTAGAAGAGCCTTCCTCCCAGCTCTTTCCTTCCTCCCACTTTCTCCCATTTTTCATCAAGATGGACCTTGACGGCCGGCTCCCACCTCCCGTCCACCTACTCCCTCTATGCTGCAAATTCTATGATTCTCTTTCAGGGTGACTTTGAAATTCTTAGAAGCTTGATTTCATGGTGGGAGAATATCAGGGTGGGGTGGGGAGAGAAGGGGACAGAGTAGAGCCAAGCATGGAACCAGCGATTGGGCCAGGATCTAGGAGAGGTCCACAGTCTAAACCCGAGGCCACCTCCTGCAGCAAAGCTGCCGCCCGCCCACCCTACACCTCTGACCCCTGTGCCGGACCCACTGCTCACAGCAATCCCTGCCTCTGCTTCGTGAGGTTACGCTGAGAACCTGAAATTTGCTACCGTGGAAGTATTTAGACTATGGTGATGGCAAATGCTACAAAGCAGAACTTCCCTCCTGGAGAGCAGGTTATTAATAATTTACCAGCGCATTAGGGCCCCATCCTAGGAAGGCCTATGTGCCTAAGACTGACTTAGAGATGATTTTTATTGAAAAGGCCAAGGCTGTCTTGAAAAAATACCGAGGGCAAAGCAGATTCTCTCCATCTACTGCACCCCTACCCCCAATATACAGTTGCGTAGCAGTGAGCTATGTGCACTGATAAGGGTCTGCTGATGCTATTTCAGGTGTGACCCAGCCTTAGGCACCATCCTTCAAAATGGGCTCTATGAAAAGCAGGTGACAAGGCAAGAACAGAGAGGCCACTGTGGGAGGCACAGGGCCAACCTATTCCAAGACTTTCTTTTCCTCCTGACCATCCCAGGGGTCTACCTCCCCACTTAGGATCTAAGCACTGGAGCCATTGTCTTAGGAGGTCCCCAGTCACTCCTTCCTACAGGTGACGGGACTCCCTCATACTTCGGTGGTCCTTTGGAGAAGCGCAGGCCATTAAGGCATAGTGGTTAAGAGTCTTGGCTCAGCAGACAGATGGCCTGGATTTGAATCTCGCTGACCAGCTGCGTAGCAAGTTGCTTACCTACTCTGTACCTCATGTGTGAGTGAGGATAACGACAGTACCTACATCTTGGGATTGTTTGAAGATTAAAAAAAAATCCTGCAGAAAGCCTTTCTGAGCACAGCACCCAGCAATAATCATATTGTTTTGCGGGGGCCTTTGCTCTTATTAGTCATTAGAACAAACATGGTTATTCCATATATGATGTTGAGAGCTTATGGGTGAACCAAGAAAAAAAATCAAATAGAATATACACAGTTGCATCATGAAAAAGTAAATATTAATTCAAATGACAGTCAATTTGTAAAGTAATATTCTCTTTGATAACAATAAACTTGGTGATGGCAAATGCTACAAATGCTACAAACTGATATATTTCTAAAATATTTCAAGTTCTTGAAAGAGAGGCAAAAATCATGAACATGGGAAGTTAAAAATTCTACAGGTATATAATTTTCAGAGCTTTGGGAGAAAATGTGAGGGTGGCAGGAAGGATCTTTAAGTTATTTTGCACCTGGTGTAGGTCTGTCAGCGACATTAGCCGCTCACCATCTGTGAAGAAGGCATTAGTCAGAGCCAAGTAAGAAGTGCAGAGGCTGACTAAGGAGATGGACTCCGAGGCAGCCACGCAGAGGACTGGGCACCAGGTTAATGTTCATTAGAGATGGGGACCTGCTTACTTGGCTTAAAAATAAAAGAGCGTGGATCAGATGTTTGGTATTTGGATTGCAAATACTAATCTGGTTAATTTTATAGATACAGACCTAAAATACATATGTCAGGGCTAGTTCTTAAAAACGAAAGCAAAATGATTGACGTTTATTTTTGAGAGGGAGCCTTAGTGCACCCCTCTCTCCAGATAAGGTGGGCTCCCTGGCCTGCTGCTATATTCTGGCCTCCCCCGAACCTCGGACAGGACTTTCCAGAATCCACCATCTCCTTCTCCTGGGTAGAAAAAAGTTTACACACATCACCTCCTACTCAGCTCAGGGCCTTAATAGTTGATTGTGGTAAGTGGATAAATAAACATGCCCCAAAGGCTTTAGCGAAGTAAAAAATAAAAACTTTTAAAAGTATTTTTTTTCTCCAAGCTATCTGCATTTTTGAAAAGGAATCCCAGTGACTCCTGGACTAACCCAAAAGGGATGCCCAGCTAACGGGGTATTTTAGACAGTGCCCTGGGCCAGTGGGAAAGGCTCCTCTAGAATCATACCACCTAGACGACTTCCTACCTTAACCGTGTGCCTGGCACAGAGCAGCAGTCAATAAATGTTTCTTGAACTTAGCAGCCAAAACCACACACTAAAGAGAGTTTTTACACAGGCTCAGCATGGGAGTGCCGTCTAAGTATGTGGCGTTTTATCAGCCGCACTCGGTGCTCTGGAAGGAACCATGTCTCCGAATCACCAAGCACTTGGATTAAAGAAAGAG
>NW_006442103.1:16039476-16044142 GCF_000325575.1 Pteropus alecto
GAGTGTGGTCCTTTGATGCTTAGACAACACTTCAATGTCTTATATTCACCGATGAGGATTCAGTTGTCCAGAAGCATCTTTACTATACATGCACACACTACTTGCCTGGTTTTCCTAGTCTTCATAAATACTAAACATGATCACTAATTAAAGTTACTGACTTCTGGTGTAAAGATGCAGTGCTCTGTAGTAATATCAAATTCTGTCTCTGTAATTTCTTAGCCAAATGACCTTGCATCTATCTTTGTGACTCAGTTTTCTCATTTATAAAAATGGATCTAATAGTAAAACTTTTCAAAGGCTATTGCAAGGCTCTAATGAACAAATAAATCTAGAGTCATTTCGTAAATTAGAAGCTCCATGCAAAGGTAAAATATTAATATATGCAAAGGAAATATTCCAGTTTCCCTTAGAAAGTTCTGCAAAGTGAGTTAAAAGAGATTACTTCTGTAATTTTGAATTTGTATATGTCCCGAGGATCTTCCTTGGGCAGTTAGACTCTGTGCTTAGGCTGTTTGATTATTTTTCTTTCGTTTTTCAGAGTCCTTGGCCCATCCCACCAATCTAGCACATGAGCCTAATTCGGTTTTGCTCCATGCATCAGAGAGTTTTAAGACAGCTATTAAAACACCACATGGAAAAGCTTTGCAGGGAATTCTACTCCACAGAGAAACCACAGAAACCGCTACACACCTTAACTATCTCCCCACCCCCAAGAGTTGGTTAAATTATGGCTCCATTATGTTAGCACAATCCAACCAGTTTTACTGCTTGGAGCAAAATCTGAGGTCCAAAATGAACTTCAGAACATAAAAAGTAAGGCAAACCTCAAAAGGAAACAAGCTTCTTTGGGTTTTCAAACAAATATTACATATCAGAAGCATTCTTCTAACCAAAGAGACCAAGCAAAGCTAAGAGGAGTCCTGCTAATTGCTCCACAAAAGTAAAATTAGAATCAAGGACTCACCCAAAAGAAAGGAGAGCTCTTTTCATCATCAGATGTTAAAGGCTACAAGCTTTCATCAGCTCCTTCCTCAGACTAAGACCTTCCTGTGCCCGCCGTGAGTCCCTTCCATGCTGGGTTACTGACTTCCCCATTAAGATTAAGATAGATTTTCAAGATTCAATATTATCTCCTCAGTTACCCGATTGTAGCCCTTTTCTTTTTTCTTTTCTAAAAAAATTCCCTACCTTTCTCTAATTTAAATGTCATTTATCCAGTAAGCACTGTGGTGCAGTCTGTGAATGTGTAGAGCCTTGGCAATAGGCCTACCCAGAGGAAACAAAATAACCAACTAATATTCTTTCTAATGAGCCATCCGTCCCCATAGCTGCTACTTCACTAATTATGTCTCATGGACAACTCATTTTATTGCAGTTAACGCAAGTGTCCTCACTTATCATTTGTTCACTACAAGGACACTGATCAAGTTTAATTCCTACATCCATCTGGACTGAGTGCAGAATACCCAAGAATACTTCTGACTCCCCAAAATGCAATAAAATGTCCAAGAAATGCCAATATTATATCCTCCATAAGTCTCTAATACCCGGAAGTAGAACAAAAATTCTTTGTCTGAAAACCTGTTCTCATTTTTAGGTCTAAAACTATGGTCTCCAAATTGGGTTGCAGAAAAGAACAGGCATCGCAGGACAGCCGTGGGGCACTGTCAGGACCTCGAGATCCCCGGGATTGCATCGTGTCAGTGGGACCCTCCCTGGGGGGCCTCACAAGCCGTGAGGGTGCACCTAGAGCAAGTGGCGTGGGGGGAATCTGTGTCCTCCTCCCTCAGCTCAACAAAAGAGGAGCACTTTGACTCAACAGCACTTATTAAATTACTATGATTAAATGTCTATGATGTAACGAACAATAAAGGATACACAAAAATGACTAAGGAAGTTTGACAGTAAGCCAACAATGCTTATACTTCAAAATAAGTTCCTTAAAAGGCCTTTTCCTGTGCTGGCTACTTAGCATCAGTTGCTCTGACTGGCCCATCAAGGGAGTTAGGATATGAGGCTCTCCAGAGCTGGTTCTGTGCAGCAACCTTGACTTTTCCAGGAATAGTTCCAGGAAAGCAAGAGGTTGTGGACACCTGTCTCTGAGTGAGAAAGTTGGGATAAGACCCTCAAATCGACAAGTAAAGGGTAAAAAAAAAATTGATCAAAATCCATCAGTGCTAGTGGGAGGGCACAGTAGAGTTGGTGGTGGGTGTCTGAGGCAGGTCCTGAGATCTTCTCCCTAGCATGTTTGTAAATTTCTTCAGATTTCCTTTCAACTGTCACTGTTTTAGGGACAGTTTTGGGAGGCAGAAGGAAGGTGAGGTGGGGAAGGAGGGAAGGTGTCACTGCAGCTAGGGAAGGAACTGTGCACGTCATCAGAAGCAATTAGAAGGTTGCCAGTAACCTTAGCAAGAGCAGTTCCATTGGAGTGAAACCACTTCCTGCTCATTCCTTCACCCCTACAATCCTACACACCCTCATAACTCACATATCTCCTCTACAGTATGAACCTCGTTTAAGGACCATGTGACAAAATATTCCAAGTTAATGATTATGATAAATTTTAAGCCCTGGATGGTTATGGTTATTAATTTTCTCCAATTACACTGGTCCATGGAGTCTATTTATTGGTTACACCAGGGCAGTAATTCATTATAATTATTCTTCTCCTATTGATTTCCTAACATAGTCCTTACAATAGCCCTTTCAATGGTCCAATGAAAAGAGCACTGGATTTAGTATAGAAAACCTGATTATTGGTCCTGATTCCAACCACATGGTCTTGGAAAAACACTCAAGTACTCAGAACCAGGACTTTAACAAAATAATACAGCAGAGAGTCATTCGTTCATTCAACCGATATTTACCGAGGAGTTACTATACGCCAACCATTAAAATGGGCATTAGAAATAGGATGCATAGGCATAAGGTGTAATCACTACCCTTAAACATCATCAGCTGGGAAGGAAATACACAAAGGTGAAAACAGACTGTAGGTACAAGCATTTCATAGCTATAAAGCCTAAAATCCATGACAGTGTTTGCTTTGGGGAGAGAAATGAGTGGGACAGGCGGTAGGGGCTCATGGACAAACTGTTCTCCATTTTTCTTACAGTGTATAATTTTTTAAAAAGACAGAAAATTAGCACTTGTCAATTTGTCATGATGGCACAAATGTGCTACTCTTTGTGCTCTTCTGCATGTAAAAAAGTACTGGAAAAAAGTCTCTGCTCTCGAAAGCCCCAAGTCTAGTAGGGGAAATAGACGTACCAATGGTCGTAATGGAAAGTGACAGGCATTTTTCTAGACTGCATCTCTCCCTGTGTCTTAGGCGAAGCCCCTGGGGAGATGCCACTTGGATAATGGTGGAAGGAGTCCTTCGTCTCAGTCTCCTGCTTGTGGCTTTCCATCTACGCAGCGGCCTCCCTCCCGCCTCAGAAGAGCAAAGCCTTCTTGCTTTAATTTCCTCCTCTTTTCACATTTTCATCTCGCTACACCCTTCGCCCGTCTCTCGAGCTTGCTCCTTTTCTTGGGCTGAGGAAAGGTTTCCAATCCTTCTTCTTTTGTGCTGGAGTAAATGACCCACTTTTCTTTGACCTCTTTAACCACTCTCTTCCTTCAGTTCTCCTATCTTTCTCTCCAGTTTTCAATCCCTTCCTCCTCTTTCCCCTCTATCCTATTTCAAGCACACATAACTATCCTCACTGAACCCCAGCCTCCCCACTACTTCTCACCGCTGGATGAGGCAGAAAGAAGGAAGGTTAGACAGCTGTTGATGTTAGAAATTATGAGAAGTACAAAAGGAACTAAAATAGGTAGGATAATAGGAATTGCTGACCAATTTGATATTAGAAGAGAAGATTCCAGGATGATTTCTAACGTCAGTGGATAGGATACTACCAGTTTTGAACATGCCGAGTTTGAAGAACATGTGTAACGTCCATATGGAAATACATAAAAGAGTAATAATAATCATTACTATTATATTTATATCAAGCTAAATAGTATCCCACGTTCTTTCATATACTTTGTTTAATTTTCATACCACTCCAGTAAACATAGTAACACTACAAATTAGCATACTAATTACTTAGAGCTCCTCCCTCTCGAGTGCCTACTATTCCTCCATTTGGCAGTTATTCGAGCCCCTCCACATGTCAGCTTCTGGTGATATATCGGTGCACAAGACACATCCCTGCCTCCCTGGAGCTCACACTTGCGTGCAGGGGAGCAGACAGGGATGGGCTAAATGTGAAGCAGAAGGCCAGCAAATCAAGTAGGTGGATAGTGGGCTATGGTATAGTTTCAGTAGGTGGCTGAGGGAGGAGAGGTTTGAACGGAATCCTACAAGAGGGGAGGGAGTGACTGTCATGGGAAGCGTCGTTCTGGGCAGAGGACACAGCGAGAGCACAGGCTCTGAGTTGGCAGCGTGCTTCCTGATGGGTTTGAAGAGCAACAAAAAGGCCAGTGTGGTTACAAAGGATCAGGTGAAAGGGTGAGTCACTGGAGATACAGAGGAAGTCAGAGTGGTGGCAGAGCCCCTCCCCCACCCCAACCCCTCCCCCACACGGGGTCTTACAAAACCTAAAGGCCAAAAGGCCGATGGAGCATTTGGATTTTACTCCATCTTCTGCATAAAAAGAACCACTGTGGCTGCCGTGTG
>NW_006442103.1:16044475-16075956 GCF_000325575.1 Pteropus alecto
GAATGAGAGGGAAAGACTAAGTTCTGAAGCTCGTGAGCCACTACTCGTAGCGTAGGCAAGAGATGACAGTGGCTTGGATTAAGGTGTAGTGGTGGGTGGGTAAGGGGGTGCCAAGAGCATAGATTTTAGATACATTTCAAAGGTAGAACCAACAAGATTTACTACAAATTGACTATGGGGTGCAGAAAAAAGATAAAGACAATGAAGGTTTCTGGTCCTAGTGACTCTCTAGGTGAATGGTGACACCATCCAATGAGAAGGTGAAGACCTGGTGAATAGCAGGTTTGAAGGGGGAAATCAGGGTTTGGTTTGGATGTGCTTAGTCCGAGATACTGTATGTTAGATGCCTTCAAATCCTCTCAACAATCTTTTTAATATCTGCAAGGGTGGTATGACCACTGTCCCTGTTTCATGGATACAAAAACTAAGGCTTTGAGATTTTCTTCAACTTAAGTTCTGAGGACCAATGGTCAGGGACTAATTCTGGAGCTCAAGAAGAGAAAACAGGCCAGGAGGCTGAGATGGTAAAACATACTCAACGAATTTAGTTCATCAGACCATTGTGTACTTATCACTATTCGGTGCTGTGGCCACGAGCAAGAGAATTAAAAATAACCTTTTGCTACTCTCCAGGAATTTGCAGAGATGTAGTAGATGGCATTAAAGATATCAATCACTGCAGTAGTTTAGGAAGGAAAAAAGTCAGGAGGGGCAGAACGGTGTGACTTGAGCTCCTGTCTGGCAGATATAGGGAAGCATTTTAATGAGAAGGAGTTGGATGGAGGCAGTGAGATCTTCAGGCCAGGGAACTGCGTGGGGATAGTCAGTATGTGCCTGGGGTACCACAGAGTCCATTCGATTGCAGTAGAGGGAGATAGAGATAAATAAAGATGGATGGGCAGAAAAAGGCCAAAGTAGGCAGGGCTGTGAAAGCCAGGCAGAACATCTTGGATTTTGTCCTTAGGTCACTGAGAGCCGATGATGGTACCTATAGCTACAGCTGAAACGTGGTCAACGTTCACCGTTTCCTAACTAACATTTTTCTCAGATGTTGCCAAACTTATATTGGCAACACTTACATTTTACTTATATTTAATATTTTTCATTTGCAATAAAAATGATCACATATTACATTTAGGTAGATATTTTGACATGCTAATTCTCTGTGGTTCCAAACTCATTCAAATAATACATTTTTGTCAAAAAAGAGAAATTATAATGTGAGGTTATGAAAAGTCCATTTCCCTCTTAACATTCTTCCTAGCAACTCACTTGTTTTCATTGGCTTTTATTAAAACAACCTTTGTGTGAACTGGCAATTTGTTTTGTAAATATCAATGAAAGCATATTTCAGAAAATATAGTAATAAAAACCAACCCAATTTCAGAAATACGCTTGCTGCCAGACATCAGTCTTCAGCTTATGTTATAAGTATTTCCAGTAAGTCTTAAATACACATTAATATGAGAAATAGCTTACTGTTTAAGATCAAAAAAGCTGAAAAATCCTTCACTGCCTCAAAAATTGCTCGAGTAGTATCCAATAAAATGTGTTTCCCTTTTTGATAAACTGCATTTGTAATGGTTTAAGCACTTCAATTCAATTGAACATTTTCCCCGTGACAACCTACTTAGGCTCAGTTTATCATTCTAGTATCTACATACCTTAGAATTTTGTTTATTTAAGAGATTTGGCATATTATCATTTCAGCAGTACCCACCTTGAACCCTCACCCAATTTCCAAACCTGTATAAGAATTGTAAGTTTTGTTCACGAGCACCAGGGTAACTCTATTGCTGTTTTTCATTGTGCACAACTCAGCTATTATCTTGGAGCTACATTTAATAACAGAAAAATATTATTTATTAACCGAAGTATAGTAAGGAGAGACCGCTAACTGTTGTAAAGGACTTTCACTTGAATGCCTCCCGCTGGCAGACGAACTGCCTCTGAGAAATGAAATGGTATCCGTGTAGTTCTTTTCAGGGCACTGTCATGATCAAACTCTGTATCTGCTGCAATGTGCTTTTTTACATAAATGTTTTCTGCCCCTTCCTATTTTCTTGGAAAACATCGCCTCAGTCTAGTAACTGCCCTGGTTTCCTCGGTAGAGATTTCTTCGTATGTCAAGGTAAATCAGTGGAGTAGTTTTGTATATGGTTTCAGTGTGGTACCATGTGCCTAGAACAACACTAGTGATTATGGCGTACGTATAAGGAGTATAAGATGTGATTTTGCTGTGAAGTAGCTCACATTATACTTGTGCCCTACAAAACATGAAATGATAGCAAATAATTCCAGGCATTCCACGATGAAGTACTAAGTTGCAAGATAAAGCCTAGAGCCGAGGTAAGGGAAGATAAAAGAGGGTCTGGGTTGTTAGGCAAACTGACTGTAAGGTATGGTTTATGAGGGCCTCAAACGTGGGTAGAACAAGGAGAGGGACGGGGGAAGTTCATCAAGCAAGGAGACTAACATGAGTGAAAGAGCAGGATGCAGGGGAGGAGCTCATTCACTAACGGATTATTAGATGCCAGGTGCTATAGAAATGTTGATGAAATGAAATAAATATCATCTAATCTTTGCAGCAAGCCTATAAGGTGGGTATCATTACCTCTAGCTAACAAAGGGAGAATAAGGCTCAGAGAAGGTAAGAAAGTAGCTCTGGGTCACTCATTATACATTTCAACATCAGATTCAGTATCTAAGTCCACCCGGCCCCAGAACTGGACTTTCTGTAGCAGCTCACTGCCTCCTTCATGTGTCTATACTACAGTGAGGAGACTGCCTGCAGCAGTTCAATTTAATGGTAAGGTGGGACCACGTGAAAGGGGGATGAAGGAGCCAGGAGATTAAATTTTGAGATTACAGATGGTCACTGATAGTTTCTGAGCTGGGAATGGCCACGGTGTGAGCAGTGTCTAGGAAAGAGAAGTTGGCCATAGGTTTGATACACAAGAATAGATAATTCTATAGTGAGTAGAAGTAATGGGCTCTTGTAACATTTCATGCAGGCCTGGGCTGGAATGAAGGCATGGGAACGGAGAAGAGATCAAAGTGAGAAAACTTTAAAGGAAAAATCAAGAGGACTTAGAGGCAGACTGAGTAACAAGACTAATGACTCATAGGTGAGCTTTAGTTTCTGTGAAAATTAGAGTGCCATTGACAGAATGTGGAAAGTTGAGAGGGAGAGGTGGTCTAAGGCTTTGAGGAGCCAAGTTTTGGCAGGCACGGCCAGAGAAAGTGCAGTATACTTCCAGGTAGCAGAGTAAGTCATTTTTTGGAACTATTTTTGGAGAGAGGAAAATAATTTTTTCCTAATCAAGACACTCAATATTTCTATTTGCCTTACTTAAATAATCTCAGAAAAAAAAAATTCAGAGAGTTGAATGTAAAAAGAAAATGCTACCTCCTGGCTCTCTTCTAAATGACTGTGAGTCAGAAGATGAAAGACACAAGGAGAAAGTCTAGTTTCAGGTAAAATGAGCATACTTCCATATTTATTTACTGGTTTTAGGCAACACTTTGATTTTGAATTTAAGTTCTAATCAAATAACTATTCAACACACATTCTTTAAATAACTTATTCTTCTCTCACAATACCTACCTTCATAGCACTGTTTTCGGGTTTGAGATAAGACCGGCAATGTCATTTGAGCCTCTATATGTCAGGTGCTTGCACTATATCAGTGAGCAAGATAAATCCCTCCCCTCCTGAAGGGTTATACAGTTTTGTTTTTAAATTACAAGGTTTATATAAAATGCTATAATTACCGGATCATAACTTAATAGTTCTGTTAAGGAGAAAGGAAGGACTAGTGAGAAAATCTACAATCTGGTCTCTCGTGTGCTAAGTTATCACGTGTCTTTGGATCAGACCTTGGAACGTCCGGATCCTCAGTTTTACACAGGGGGCAGGTTGGCCCAGGAACTCTGGGGCGCTTTACCTCCGAGGGAGTATCGTAAAGGACAGCCCTACCGTGTGTGGCATCAGTTTATGTCTTTTATGCAAATATTATTACTTATTTGAAAAAGAGGAAACATACATTGAGAATGAAAAAATAGAAATTGGAAGCAAGACCTCATGCATCTCACTAAGTTCCTCAATAAATTATAGTAGCTTTTCCCAATATTTTAAAATATGTAGATTTTTTTCGTAGTTTTTTAAATACGAAATGTCCAGACCCTTAAGTTGGGGATTAGGGGCCTGAACTCATCATTCCAAAATATAATTAGTGAATTGGAATAGTGAGGCTGGTGGGGCTAAGGAGTGTGTGGTTGCCATTAACTTTTTTTTTCTGTGTTTTTCTCTCTCTCTTTTTTCTTTGTGTGTGTGTGTGCGCGCGCGTGTGTGCATGTGTGTTTTCTGTGGTCACAGTAAACAAATGTAATAATTGTTATGCCAATAGTTGGTCTCACAAGTTCTGGCTGCCTGTTCTACACATAAAATGAAACTTTAAATGAAAAACAAATGGAAAGAAATAAGCATCCTCAGATAATCTGAAAATGTAAAAATATTTAACAATTAAAATTAGCAAAATCCCAAACCAAACTCCACCTGTGTTATATCTAAATCAACCTAAACAAACTTTTGGAGAATCCTGCAATTCTGAAGAAGACATCTGGGGACAAAAGTCCATACCTCAAAGAAAAAAAAGTTTTGTATCTGGTATCTGGCTTCTAAATATCCTCTACGCTGCTTATCTTAGTTTCTTTAATAAAAACAAACAAACAAACAAACAAAAATATCCTCTATGCTGGTATCACGCTATCACTTAAAATAGATAACATTGTAAGATCTTTTTGTCCCCATGTTGACATAAAAGTTCTTACCATAACACAAAATCCCAACTGAAACATACTGCTCAGTCATTTTGAAGCCGTGTGACATTACTTAGAGACAGGCCTTTGGCAATACGTAAGCTTCTCAAGGGAATAGCTACACTGTTTGAACAATTCTAAAAATGTTTTAAATTGTCACGTACAAAGCTTCTAGTAATCTCCCCCTTCCCAGCATCGCATGCCATATATCAGGCCTGGAAGAAATGCAAAAATAAGAATTACAAAATCTCTTAGACCACGGTTGCGTCAGCAAGATGGCAGACCACGAAGCTCTAGGCCCTCTGCCCCCCACGGAAACATTAGAAAAATAACTGCAGACTGACTAAAATAGCTATAGGAGCTTTGAAACAAGTCAAAGATCTAAAGCAACCAAGCGAATGCCCAACCCCAAAAAGGTACATTCAATATGCTCTGAAAACTTGTGGAATTTTTACTCTTCCTTGCCTCATCCTTTCTCCATTCAATGAAGAAAGGACGTTCTTTACAACAACTGGTGCTGGGAAAACTGGATATTCACATGCAAAAATAAAGTTGAACCCTTACCTCACACCATTTACAAAAATTAACTCAAAACATATCAAAGATCTAAATGTAAGACATAAAACTAAAAAACTCTTAGAAGAAAACATAAGGGGAAAGCTTCATGACTTGGGTTTGGCAATGATTTCTTAGATATGACACCAAGTGCACTAAAAAATTGACAACTATTCTAGCCTGAGAGGACAGACCAACACAGTGAGAAAAGGTAAATTAACTAAAACTAAATTGTGAACTTGTTTATTCTCTTTAAAGTCTAGTATAGCTCAGCATGAGCATGAGTTCAAAACTACTATTGGTTTGGATTTCTTAATCAGTTCATTCTAAACACTGGCTAATGAAAGATTGGCAGGTAGACCTCCCTCTCTTTCACCCACATACACAGTAGCACACACACACTCATCCACACACTGGAGCACAAATCTGCATATGAGTAGCAACTGTGTGGAAAGAAACTCTGGGAACTGAAGCAATAACCTTTTTTGAGCACCCACTATGTGCAGAGCACTTTGCTAAGCCCTATGAATAAGGAATTCACACATCTACAGTCACTTTACCCCAAATTCAGTCTGTTACACTGGTGGTTAGGGCATGTCTCTGGGCATTGGACTGCTGGGTTAATCTGGAAATTTTCCTCTTGGATCCGACATGAAATCAAAATGAGAAAAAAATATGGGAGGAGGTGGAAGGCAGTTGTCCTCCCCCTGCAATAAAAAACCATGTATTCCAACAAACTGAAGAAGTTTGCTCTTGGTAGTTGAAACTACATATTACTTGGAGTTCAAATTCTTTCTATTAATATATAAGATTTATTGAAATTATATTGTTTGAGCAGGAGCAAGAAAGCTGAATATTATTTCAGGTTTTTGAGCCATAAGGAAAAATAGTGCCTTTAGGTTTTCCATTCAACCAGGAAAATTATAGCTTCATATTTGCAACACTGAAGCTAATGCAGTGTCAGCACCTCTGTCAGACTCCACTGTTCGGCAGTTTATAACTCAAGCAGAGACATTCGCTCCAAGCCCAAACCTGGCCTACACGATCTCAAAGCGAATGGAGGAAAAATTCTTTTGGCTAGCACTGAATTATAAAAGCAAAGAGAGGGTGCTTTTACAGAGTGTTTGGAAAACATCTTTGAGAATTTGAGAATATGACAGGGAATTACTGAGCTGACATCCTTCATTCCTAAAGTTATAGAAATAATCAAAAATTACATGATGTCATGTCAGCATCAGCAGTATCTTAACTACCTTCATGCAGTTCTTCATCAAGTAGAATTCCATATCAGACAGAATTACTGTTCATAGAGAAAAACAATTATAGTGGGAAATAAGGACAAGTAGGTAGCAATTTCTCACGAGGGTGTTCTCACCACTGGTGTTTAGCTGTATTTTTCCTTTAAGTGTTAACTCTCTAGTGCACTGTATGCACACATACAAAAATTTTTTTTCCAGTTTTTAAAGTACATTAGAATGGAAGAGTGGAATTCCCCAAATCAACCTTCCTCCTTCCAAAAGTTATCGTGGGCTTAGATACAACTGTGTGTTGAAGGGGTGACTGGGCTGCCCAACTCACTAGGTGTGAGTGGGGTAAGGAGCTAGTCAGTCCTGGGATGCGGTACAATTTGAAGTCACTGTGGCAGGTGCATTACAGATTGCCCGGTGCCTCTGTGGCATCCTATGCATGAGTCTAGCTGCCAGCCCCTCACCACTCAGACCTCCTACTATGGTACCTTCAAAATATGTCAAATCTTCGATTTGGTATCGATGTGGTATCAAGAAATTACACAAGACAGTCATCCTTTTCTGAAGAAGGCTCACTTGTATTAAATACCTTGTTATCTTAGTCTCTCCCTGTTTTCAGCCAGCATTTACTGAAACCTTTCTCTGGGCCAGGCTACAAGTGATTTCGAAGAGATTTCTATCCTCCAGGAGAGTCAGGAGGAAGGGAACGGTTCACACAGACAACTCCAGGATGACTTCACTGAAAAGGATCGTGAGTGACAGAAGGATACCTTCTCTCTTCCCCACCACGCATCTTTCAACTATTTGAAATCGCACTGACTCCCCCGCTCCTAGCCTCGCACCCATCTCCCTTTTCCCCCTCAACTCTCGCTCTCAAGCACTCTCTGGGTCGTTTTGCGAGTGGAATGACCAGGCCCTGGACAGAGGGACCAAAGAGTTTTAGGAGGGGGCACTGGTTGCGTCTGGGAGGGAGGACGAGCCTGGCGGCGTGGCCTGGGGAGTCCGGCCGGGCTCTGGCACTGCCGGGGACAGAGAGGACTTACGGGGCTCTGGGCTCACCTGATTGAAGTGTGCAGCGATAAGCGACGGTTCCCATATCTTAGAACTGGTGCCCGCCGTCCCGCCTTTCTCCTTCTTGGGTGCCATGCAAAGGACGGGAGGAGCATTGGCCTCTAAACTGGGCTCAGGCCCAGACTGAGCGTCCCCGATGCCATGGTAACCGAAGCCACGCCCAGTTCCTGACCAAATTCGGTTCCCCTCCCCCAAACCTGGTCTCAATCCTCCGGTCAACTGCTTTCGTCGCCATAGCAACCGAGTTTCCCAGCTAGCGGCAACTCCGGGGCGGGACTCCTAGGCCCTGGTTAAACCCTAGGGTTTTGCAGCTGAACTATGCAAGAGGAGAGGATGAGGCCGGCCTCAAGCTGGTTGGGCTACTTTCTTTATTCACTTGGGCCCCTCCGCTTCCTCCTGGAGCCTTTCTGGTCCAAGGGAATTGTCTACAAACACTAAACCCCTGAAATCCTGTCAATGACTTCAAGATTTCTTCCAACCTGGGTATTGGAGAATGGAGAATTGACCCCTCAGGAGACGGCCCATGACGTTTTCTCATCCGCTCTCATGTGCCCCCAACGCTTCCCATGGTCCATTCACTCCTCCATGAGATGCTTTACATAACTACAGAAGTGGTTCTCTGCCTCATCAGACCCAGTTGTTTTAAACTGTACTGTGCCGATAAGTAGAGTCTTTCCCTGCTTTTCCCATGCAGCCCGCACCAATACCTAAAACATCCCAGAGAGAATCCCCCAAATAGTAATGATGCTAATAATAATAATGCCTATAACAACAGCCCTTGTTCTTGAGCAGTGGTTATATCCCGTACATAGTTACATCACTTAACTCTTGTAACAACCTCATTTTAAGTCCCACATAGTATATGTGACGGCAGCAGGATTAGAATCCAGAATCACTCACAGAGTCCCAAATCTAGTGTGTAATCTCTACACTACTACCTACTGCTGTTTCGGGCCTGCCAAAATGAGAGCTGCCCCCCGCCTTTGGAGGCTAGACTTTCTTCTATTTATTTTTTATTGCAATGAGACAAATCTGAGGACAGCCAGGGGCAGAGCTCAACCAAATGTGTTTTGTGCTCTTCAGTCCATATAAATTGCAGTGCTGACCAGTTCCCCCAGTCCTGAACTTGGCATGGAGGGGAGATGCTTTGTTAGCTCAAAGGGCCAGGGACGGCTGAAGTGATACATGTGGCTTGAAGCTTAAATTCACTCAGCACAACCTGCCAGGTGACCTTCCACAGGGGAGAGGTGATCTGACCCCGTTTATTGATTTCTTTGAGGAAGAAATTGTGCGTGAGGGGGATCAGTGATATCTAGTCATTACCATCTTACTTCATTTGGGGGGGGGTGGGTTTAAAGATGATGCTTCTTCTCAACTGTTGTTGATAATTCAGACCAAGGAAGGGAAAGTTTCTCTTCTCATCCTTCTTCTGTAACACAATTTCTTTAAAGAGAAAGCATAATTTCTAGAAACAATCTTTTTACAGGAAATTTACACACACAAAAAAACAACTTTTCATCTCTTGTTGTAATATGTACAGTTTAGATCCTTGCAGCCTCGTCATAAGTCACGTCTCAAAGCCCCTCTTCTTGTCATGAGAATGAAACGTCTGATGTATGGTGATGCTGGAGGGATGGCATCAGCAAGAGTTTCTCTTGCCGGTCTCCACAGCAAGCAGTGAGACTGCCGCTGACTCATTATCATAGAATTTTCTCCAAAATTTTGTTATTCACTAAAATGTTCTTTATACGATGAAAATTGTCTTTGGATTATGCTTTGACCGTGATGATTAATCTCTTACCGACAAAAAAAAAAAAAAAAAAAAAAATCTAAGCAAGCACTGATTACATCATGCTGAATTTGATCATAATTCTTCTCATAGGTTTAAACTGTTTGGAAAAAAAGCCCTGCACTTTTATTAGAAAAGCAGTAAAAAAAATTTGTTGGCCTTCTAGTTATGTTTTATAAAAAATTTAACTAGACTTTTATGTATGTCATACTATGTTACTAATTTTCTTTCTTCTTAAATGTGAATGTATATTTCAAAATAAACATATTATGTACAGTCGGTTTAGTCAAATCACTAGCAGATGATTAATAAAATAGATTGCAGATAAGAAAGAGAAACAGGAAGAAAAATAAAGAGAATAAAGTAAAATTAAGTGTTTTTTTAAATTGCAGAGAAAGTACCACTAGCTATGTCTTATAAGCGACTGCTGTCCAATCCCAATTTTGATAGCAATAAAATATTTATGACAGTCATTGTGGCAAAAACTGACTAGCTGTTCATTAAATATCGCATTTTCTTTCCTCCTACTTTGAGAGTCAGACAACATTTTTCAGCCTTCCTTATCCACAAATGTGAATATATGACTGGGTTCTAGTCAATGGGACATGAGCAAAATGCTGTATCGCTACATCCAAACCCATAAAAACATCTCCCAAGCTTTGCTCATGCTCTTCTCGCATCTACCCAGACATTGGGGTGACACGAAAAGCCTTGAGTCTCTGAATGATTGCTGTGGCACAGAGGACCCTTTCCCCTGAACTTCATCCTGTTCTCTGCACCATAGGTATTTGCTTGAGAATGTTAAATGGATGACAAATAAACTTATATTTTCTTAAGCTTCTGAAATATTGGAGTTTGTTATACCCTAACCACTCTAACATTTTTAATAATTTTCATTTGAGGTTCAGCCATAATAAATCTAAGAAAACAACCTTGTTACCTTCAAGTAGGTAAGACTCAATGCTGCTTGCTGTGAGTGGCACACAAATCTAATCCTTGCCCCTCAGGAGACCACACCTACTGTCACCCACCCAATGGCACCCTTTACCTGGCCTTCCACCGGCTTATACAGTACAGTCCTTCACTTCTTTAAATGAATAAATTTCTTACTCTAAAGAAGTAATTTGCATATTAAATACAACAAACCAATCTGCTTATGTCACGTAAACTTATGAAAATTTTTGCCTATTTTTCAGAAGATGAACCAACAAGATCTGTCACCTAGACATCTATAGACATAAATTAGAATTTAGCAAATGGTGTAAAGGATTAGAACATTTTAAAAGTCGAAAACAAAAATTTCAGGATGGAAGAGTGTATTTTCAGTCTAATCTTTTATGGTTTCCTTTGTAAAGCCCTACCAAAATAAATTCAAATATAGAAGGTTTTCGAAAAGTGATTTAGAGAACTTAAAGTAAAGGTTTTATTACAGAATACTTTTTGCCTAGTTTTAGTCTTTTTCATTATTCTAGAGAAAGTGATACTCTTGATAATTTATGATACAAAACAGGAAGACATTATACAGTAACCAAATTTATAGGGGGTTTCATCATAGAATTGGTCTGTTTAATTTCAGAAAATAGGTGTGAATGACAATGTTCATAGTTTTAAGAAGTGAGAGCCATTTAGCTAAAAAGGGACCCTGCCAAGAATAGAAAAAAAAAAAAGCATTACCATCTGTCATACATTTATGCTTTTTTGGCATAATAAATTGTTTCCCTCCACTAAATATAAGTTGAAACTTTATAAGCATATACTTTACTACATAAATTTTCCCATATGTCAGTGGCTAAAACAAAACTATACTATTTGGAGAATTTTCTTTAACATTGGCAGGCTTACTCCTGGTTTGCTTGATTTCGTTTTTCCAGTAAGGTTTTGCATTTAATATTGTTTAGCTCACCAAGGACTGTCTACTTTTAGGGATGTGTGGTTTCTTTAAGATACATGATTATAATGTTCAGTGAACTCTTATTCAGATGTCATGTCTGAGACATTATTTCTCATGTCTGAAAGAGTCTAGTCAGCTATCGATGCACCCAGATTTCTAATGTTATCAGGTAACATCACATTGGAGCTATGGACCAATTCATTTATTAGCCATGATTTCAAGTATTCAAAGTACAATAAGATGCAGCAATCTGCCTGCCTTTGGCTAAGAAGGCCTCGCAGATGTCTACTGATTTCTCATATTGGCATCCTACATCTAAGAACACCTTTCACTATATGTTTATGTTATTTGCCATCATGATCTTTGCGTTTCTAACCTTCAAAATAGAATGTTACGACACACTGTCCTTGAGTTTTTATTGTGTGTGATGCAGAGGGCTTGATCTCTTTTAGCTACAAGGTCCAGAACATATGGAGAATATTACACCTTCATTCTATGGTCAGCATTAGCTTCCTATTCAGTTGTGAGTGCAATTTAAAGTGTTGACTTTAATCTTTAAAGCCCCTCATTGTTTAGAAGCCAGTTACTCCAGATATCACATCTCTCCCTATGCATCATCATGGCAATTAAAATCAGCTGCAGTGCTTGCAGTTCATACTCCCAAGTGAATTGTGGGGAGCCTGGGAGTATATCACTTTCTAAAGAAGAACTTCTCTAAAAGCCCTCTGTTTCTGTCAATGATAAAAGTACTATTCGGAGTTTATAGTTTTGGCCTTGAATGTCCTGTCATATGTCTGTAGGTCTCTGGGACCATTATTAAGTGCCGTTGATATAATTTTTATGTTATTTTATGTTATTTGTGGCCAAGAGTTTAGAATACCAAATCTACTTTTTAATGAATCAGAAAAATAACAGTTGTATATATTAAAAATAGAAAAGGCTAAAATTCATCTGTTTCATATTTGTTAGTGTGGGAGTTTTCACTCTAGTATTCTCTCACTCAAGTTTTTCTTTGAATCTAATTTTAAATGTCTTCAGTGAAGGGATTTGCTGTAAACCCTTTGGGGACTATTTTAAAATCCATAACTCATGGTAAGTCATTTTTCTAAATGCTTAGCTAAATGTTTGATTTCTTAATGTTTTATCAGATGTCTGTTACTTATAAATTTTTGCTATGTTAGATAATAACTTTCTTTTTACTGCGTACAAGGTTCAAAAGCTATGGATGAAGTGAACCTATACCAAAGCATATAATGCCAGACCACAAAGCCATCTTTGGGAGAGAAGATGATTGGTGATAGGGCTTTGAGGAACTGGTACTTTACATATAATGGTTTAGATAAAAACCATTATATGTCTGCTACTTTTCTACTCTTCCTTCTTCTACTTGTCTCTTTCTCTTTCCCAGCTTGACCCTCTCTGACCATCAAAATCTCTTTTAAAACTGTAGGGTACCACTAGGAAGATGTCTCAATGACTTCCAAGGATGTTTGTTTATGACTATGATCTTGTAAATATTAAATGCAACTATGAATAATTACCTTTTTCTATCTTATCTATGTATGTCAATCCATGTCTCCATGAATCAAATTTTCCTTTTGATGACTCCTATTTTTATGTAATATTCTGGTGTTAAACAGACCCCAATCAAGATTATCTGTAGGAATCTATACTGTTCCATTTTCTATAAAGGGGTATCATTCAGTGGAACTAATCTGCTTCATCTTCGCTTATATTTCAAACTCATAGATTACTTGTTTATCTATATCAAGAGGATATAACAATTGTAAATATGCACCCTAAATACGAAAACCTAAATATAAAGCAAACATTAACAGACAAAAAGGGAGAAACTGACAACAATGCAATAATAGCAGGGGACTTAAATTCCTCGCTTACATCAATGGATAAATCAGCCAGACAGAAAATCAACAAGGAAACAGTAGCCTTAAATGACACATTAGATCAGGTGGTTTAATAGATATTTCCAGAACATTCCACCCCAAACCAGCAGAATACACATTCTTTTCAAGTGCACATGGAACATCTTCCAGGACAGCTTTACATGTTAGATCACAAAACAAATATCCACAAATTTAAAAAGACTGAAATCATATCAAGCATTTTTTTCTAACTACAATATATGAAACTGGAAATCAATTACAAAAAAGAAAACTGGAAAATACACAAACTTTGGAGACTAAACAGCATGTTATTAAACAAGCAATGGGTCAACAAAGAAATCAAAGAAGAGATAAAAAAATGAAAATGGAAACACAATGTTCCAGTGTCTCTGAGATGCAGCAAAAGCAGACCTAGGAGGGACATTCATAGTAATACAAGCCTCCCTCCAGAAACAATCTTATTTTATACCCAAAGGAACTAGAAAAAGAAGTTAGTAGAAAGCCAAATTTAGTACAAGGAAGTAAATAATAAGAATCAGAGCAGAAATAAATGAAATAGAGACAAAAAATACAATAGAAAAGTTTGATTAAACTAAGAGCTGATTCTTTGAAAAGATAAACAAAATCGATAATGCCTTAGCCAGACTCATCAAGAACAAAAGAGGGCACAAATAAATAAAATCATAAACAAAAGAAGAGAAGTTACAACCGATACCATAGAAATACAAAGGATCATTAGGGACTACTAAACAATTATATGCCAATAAATTGGAAGACATAGAAGAAATCGATAAATTCCTAGAAAAATGCTAATTTCTAAAACTGAATCATGAAGAAGTAGAAATCTAAATAGATCAGTTACTAGCAATGAAATTAAATCAGTTATCAAAAACCTCCCAACAAAAGTCCAGGATCAGATGGCTTCACAGCTGAATTCTACCAAACATTTAAAGAAGAGTTAATACCTATTGTTTTCAAATTATTTTTAAAAAGTTGAAGAGGAAGGTATGCTTCCATCCTCATTTTTCAAGGCCAGCATCACCCTGATACCAAAACCAAAGATATTACAAAAAAAGAAAATTATACGACAATGTCCCTGATGAACATAGATGCAAAAATTCTCAGCAAACCAAATTCAACAATACTTTCAAAGGATTGCACACTAAGATTGAGTGGGATTTATTTCAAGGATGCAAAGATGGTTCAACATTTGTAAATCAGGCAACGTGATACACCACATTAACAAAACAAAGGATAAAAATCACACGATTATCTCAATACACGCAGAAAAGGCATTTGAAAAATACCTCAACATAATAAAGGCCATATGTGACAAACCTACAGCTGACATCATATTCAATGATGAAAAGCTAAAAGCTTTTTTCTCTAAGAAAAGGAGCGAGACAAGGATGTCCACTTTCTTCACTTTTATTCAACATAGTACTGGAAGTTCCAGACACAGCAGTTGGGCAAGAAAAAGAAATAAAGACATCCAAATTGAAAAAGGAATAAGTAAAACTGTCAGTTATTTGCAGACAGTATGACAGTATATGTGGAAAATCCTAAAGACCCTCCCCAAAACTATTAGAACTGATAAATGAATTCAGCAAAGTTGCAGAGCACAAAATTAATATACAGAAATCAGTTTAATTTCTATACACTAATAATGAACTATCAGAAAGAAAAATTAAGAAACAATCCCATTTACAATTGCATCAAAAGAATAAAATACCTAAGAAGAAATTTAACCAAGGAAGTGAAAGACCTGTACACTGAAAACTATCCAGTAGCTTTTAAATGTGCTTTCTTAGGTTTCTTCTGCCCTTCAAATGTAGTTTTTTGTGTCATACCCATCTCTCTGAAAGGAAATGAATATATCTGATTACCATTTTACTTTATGGTTGATTGGTGTTATTTTTAGGGGTAGGGAATACTAGAAGAAGAAGGTAGGTCTGGAGTGGGTAGATGAGGAAATTATGACTGATTTTAGATACATTCAATGTGTGTACTCTTGAAACGTCCAAATGTGTAAAGTGTGCAACTGAATATATGGGCCCATTGCTCAGAGCAGGCGTAGACACAAGTGAGTTGTCTACATACAGGTAGCAACTGAGCCTGAGTGGCTAATTTTGCCTGGAAAGATGACCCAATAAGCAGGAGAGCAGGGCCCAAGGCTGAGCTTTAGGAGTCCAGTCGTCCATGACAGTGAGGAAGAAAATGGGCCTGCGAGCAAATGTGTGGCCAGAGGGAAGAGGAAATCCAGAGGCGGAGAGGTCATGTCACTGAAGCCAAAGGACGAGAGTATTTCCAGAATGAGGGAGTGGCCAGCTACTGAGAAGTCAGGTAAGAAAGACTGAAAAAATGCTTGCTGGATGTAGAGACAAAGAGGTCAGTGGTGATTAGCTGCTTTACTTCAAAATCTCTAGAAAGCAGGAGCTGTGTTCATTTGAATGCAGTTACTATGCACATGATTTTCTTACTGTCGTTGGGTCAAACTAAATGTGATGTTTTATTTTTATGTGTTGACTTGACTGGGCTAAGGGATGTCCAGAGAGCTGGTAAAATATTATTACTGGGTGTGTCTGAGGCTTTTCTGGAAGGGATTAGCACTGGAATCAGTAGACTGAGTAGAGAAGACCGGCCTCAGCTATGTATGTGAACATCATCCAATCTGCTGAAGGCCTCAATAGGACAAAAAGGCGGGTGAAGGACAACTTTGCCCTCTGCTTGATCTGGGACATTCGTCTTCTTCTCCTCTTGGACATCGGAGCTCCAGATTCTCAGTCCTTGGACTCAGCCTGGGACTTACACAACTGGCTCCCCTGGTTTTCAGGCCTTCAGGTTTGGACTGGAACTACATACACCACCGGCTTTTCTGGGACTCCAGCTTGCAGACAGCAGGTCGTGGGACTTCTCAGCCTCGATAATCTCATGAGCCAGTCCCTCAGAATAAATCTCATTCTACATATTTATATATCCTTTTGGTTCTGTTTCTCTGGAGAACGCTAACATGTTAGTCTTTAAGAGTGACTTTTAAAAAATCATATTTTCTATAGTTTGATATGTGATAAATTCTTTGAAAAATCCCATCTATTACAATATATAGTTGTTACTATATGCATTTTATTGGACATCTTTTTTTGATATAGATAAGCATTGCCTTCTATGTGAAGTATAAAGAAATATTTACCACACTGGCATCTTCTATGTTTTTAAAAAGTTTAAGAGGAGATTTCGTTGAAACCTAAAGATTCTTTCTAATAAGAATATAATGGGAAGGAAAACATCTTATTAAAATCTACTTTAACTATGTTTTGTGAAGATGTAAGTCTGAAAAAGGAGGAGGGGTTCTCTAAGATTAAGGAAAAGGTCCCACATTTCCTTTCTAAATATGCATTATCAGAAAACTTCCAATGAAAGCCCCACCTTACAGATGATATAAATGGACATAAAGAATATGAGAGAATAATACTTAGAGCCACACAATAGGAAGAAAAGGAAGATTATAAGAAAAGATCAAAAATAAAATAATTTCAGCCAATACACAAGTCAATCAGCAGAACAAATGTGGCCTCTGAAGGTCATGTTAGTGGCTGCTTTCTCTGCCTCACTCCATTTCTGAATGAATCTATTCAGGTCTTCCACCATTTCCTCTATGGGAGCCAACTGTAACTTCACCTACCAAAATAATGGTTTCATTGACTCTTTCTTATATTTCAACTCTCTCCTATATTAAATAAAATAAAACCTCATTCTTTGTCTGTCGGGCTTCGCTTTTTCTTTTGTGCATAGCAGTAACTTCTTTAGTCTCCTGCAGTTCCCACTCCCCGCTCCCCGTAGGCTGCCTACCATCTCTGTGCTTCTATTTCTGTTCACAATCAAGTTATACATTCATCAATCATTCACATTTTAAAACTTTTATGATTATTTTTGCATAATGGTATATACTTCACCTGAGCCAACTGTCTTAATCCTTTAGAGTTTGGCCATTTTTCTCTACTATACTTTTGGGTAGTAACCATTGCCAATTTATCCCACTAAGTAAATTCCTCGTTTTATTGAGATTGTTTTCATAAAGCTTAAGTTACTCACATTTATATCCATTATGTCTTCTCCCTCCCCCTTGACTAAGGTAGAAGCTTGAAATTTTGTTAATCTATTTGTTATCATAGTTTCCCAAACTCCTCAATATTAACTTTTTAACTTTTAGCTACATATTCCTTCCTCAACACGACAGAGACTTATTAAAACTTAGAGAATCAAATGTTAGTGCTTAGAAGCACTTCCAGAGATCATCTTATACTAAGAGGACAGAGTTCTTTCTCTTGGGTCCAAATTCCTGATCCACCCCCTTGTTGGCTGTGTGACAACCTTGAGCAAATTACTTAACCCAAATGGGGATAATTATGTTTGCCTTATAGGGTTGTTGTGAAGATCAAAGTCATTAAACAATTCCATGGCATTTACCATGTCCTTCATAAATATTAGCTAACATTTTTTAAATAATTTTTTTATTTTAGAGTAGTTTTAGATTTACAAAAAAGTTGCAAAGATGGTGGACATTGTTCCCACATACCTTGTACCCAGTTTCTGCTACTGTTAACATCTTCAGTAGGGTAAATTTGTCACAACTAACAAACCAATATTCGCTACTCACTCATCCAACAAAGTTTGCTGAGTGTCTATTACATGCCAGTTCTCATGCTTAGAACACAGCGGATGCTAGCTCTACCCACATGTGTCTTAGAATTCGGTTAACAGTTTACATTTTTACTTTCATTCTTTGGTACTACCAAGGACTGACGTCACTCACAAGTCTATTTTCACATCTCTCCTTTTTCCCCCACCATACTCCATTCCCCAACTTCCAAGACTGTACTACCTTCTATTGATTATCCACCTCCCTCTTTACCCTCCTGTCTCTTTCCTGGATTCCTTGTCTTTTGGAGTTTTTTTTATCTCTCATTAAAACACACTCCAGCAGAAAAGTGACTGGGACACCTGATAAGTATATCACTCCCTCTCATTGTGTGGCACATTCTAAAGCTCTTTCACGTCTTATTTTTGATTACGGAATTCCTTGAAGGATGATAAGATTATTACTAGGGATTTTTTCTATAGCAGCACCTCATGATTGCTACTAACATGAGTTTGTATGGATGCATCATAGAGGAGGTCCCACATGGTCTATTCACCTACTGCTGTCAGGAATGAGAGGCCAAGAATCTCTCCTGATGCAAAACTCTAGAGCTTCTGCTTTTAGTGCTTTTCTTTGCTGCTTACTAAAAAGGAAATTCCTTGGACTTTTTATATATTGTTACATTTAGTAAATATTTTAATTCTTTTAAGTTAAATTCAAACTAATCCTTCCTTCTGCTCAGAGAAAATTAAGATTATCTCTATACATGAAAAAAATTCACTTGTAATTTTGTTTTTCATACCGTCCTAGTTTTGTTTTGATGATAAAGTTATACTAGCCTATAAAATGGATTGGGTAGTATTTCTTCTTTTTCTGTTTGCTGATGGAATTTGTCTAAAATTGGAATCATAAGTTCCTAAGACTGTTTGGAAGAGATCACTCACAAAACTATATGGGCCTGTTTTTTTTTAAATTTTTTCTTTTATTTTTAAGTATTAACTACTAGTTTTATCTCCTTAATGGTTCTAACATTTTGATTTTTAAGTTATTCTTGAGTTAGTTTTAACTGGCTATACTTTCCTAAAAATTTTTCCATTTCTTTTGTTTTAAAATTAATGATATAAAGTTTGTATAATAGTCTCCTATTACCATTTTTACCACTAAAGGAATGTAATTATGTCCCCTCCTTCACTCTGAAGGTTGTGTATGTATGCCTTCTTTCCTTTTTCTTCAGTAATTTTTCCTGAAATTTGCCAATTTTATTAGTCTTTCCTAAGAATAACTTTGGTCTTTTTTGATCCTCTCTATTGTATGTTTATTTTCTATTTTATTATTTTTTGCTCTTACTTTATTTTCTTCTGTTTTCTATGTTGTATTCTGTTATTCTCAAATTTATAAAATTGGATGCTTAGTATGTTAATTTGAGCCTTTTTTTCTTTGCTAATATAATCATTTGACCCCCTTATTTCCCTCTATGTATTATTTTAGTTTTATATCACAAGTTTTGATTAGTATTTTATTATTTCTTCTGCTTTATAGTTTCTAATTTTCATTGTAATTTCTTTTTAACCCATAAGTTATTAGAAATGTGATTTTATGTTCTAAATGTGTGGATTTTTTCCTAGTTATCTCTTTAATATTCTTTTTTTTAATTCACTTGATATAATATACATAACTTCCAATTTTACATATTTGACCCCTTTTATTCCATCTACCTCCCAAATCTTCCTTCCCCCTCTTTCCCCCACCCTCTGGTAACCGCTACTCTATTGTTCTTGTCTATGAGTCTCTGCTTGTTTGTCCTGTTTGTTTGTTGCTTTTGGGTTTATATCCTACATATAAGTGATATCATGTGGTTTTCAATTTTTTCTGTCTGGCTTATTTCGCTTATCACGATTATCTCAAGGTTCATCCATGTTGTCACAAATGGGAGTATTTCATCTCTTCTTATGGCTGAGTAATACTCCATTGTATATATTAATATTCATTTTTAACTTAATTGCATTATGATTAATTTGTTCTAAATGATGTTTATTGTTTGAAATTTATTGACACATTTTATGGCCAATTCTGTATGAAATTTTTGTAAATCTTTTATGTACTTTAAATGAATGATTATTCCTCAATTGATGGAAGCAATGTCCTAGGTATAGACATAGACTGAGCTTGTATTACCTATTTTTTTCAGTATACCTATAGATTTTTTTGTCTGGTTAATCTATAAATTATTTAGGAAGGTGTAAGAATCTTCTTATTTTATCCTTGCATTTACTGTTATATTTTCCATATCTTTGAAGATATGTTGATATATTCATCTTTAAAGTTCTATCAAATTTTGCTTTATATCTGTTAGAGTTCTGTCTTTTGATTCATACAGGTTTATAATTATTATATCTTAGTGATAAGAAATCACTGTGTAGTGATTCTATTGCTTCTGAACAATAATTTTTGCCTTAAAGTCTATTATTATTTCTGATATTAATAAGGCTAGTAAATCTTTCTTTTTGGATAGTGTTTGCCTGGTTTATCTATTTTTATCCTTTTCAACTTTTCTGTATCTTTTATTTAAAAGCAAATAATCAGTTTTAAATTTCAGTTTACAAATGTTTGTCTTTAAATTTTAGAGCATATATACTAGTTGTTATTACCAATTTATCTGGATTTATTTCTACTATATTATTTTGTGCTTTCTCTTTGTTCTGCTTTTCCAGCTATCTGGTTTCTTTTTTCTTTTTTTCTTTTCCTGCCATTTTACTATTATTTTTTTATTTTTCAGGCTTTTGTTTATTTTTTCATCTTTACCCTCTACTAGTTTGAAATTTATATATTTGTATATTTTTAAAGGTTAACTTAGAAATTTTAAAATGCATACTTAAATTATCAATGTCTCCTCCCCCTCACCCCCCTCAGAACAAGGATTTAGTCACTACCTGGGTTCCCTTTGCCCATCATTTCTTCTTTCATTTCAGACCTTTCCTCTTGTATAATTTTCCTTCTTTGTGTAGTTCACTTATAATTTACTTTAATGATAGTCCATTGGAGATAAAATATTTTATATTTCATTAGTATTAAAAAGTCTGTGTTAAGTTCTTGAAAGATAATTACAGTTGGCATACAATTCTAAGTTGATAATTTCTTTCTTTCAGATTGCTGAAGAAATTATTCTCCAATTTTCTGACTTTCATGGTTGCTGACAAGTTAGCAGTAAGTTTATTTGTTGTTTCTTTGTATTATCTTTTCTCTGGTTTTATCAGGATCTTCTCCTGGTTTTTGGTTTTCTATAGTTTCACTATAATGTATTTAGTTATAGATTGTTTTTTATTTATCCTGCTTGGGCCTCACTCTGCTTCCTGAATCTGCCACTTTGTATCTATAAAAACTTTGGAAATTTTCTCAGCAGCTATAATTTCACAAATTTCCTTTCATCCATTTTTTTCTATTGTTTTCATTTGAAACTCCAAGATGTGTGTTTTATCTTCTTATTTTATCCTTGCATTTACTGTTATATTTTCCATATCTTTGATTCTCTGTACTGAATTTTCTGTAATTCAGTCAAATTTATCTTCTAGTTCACTAATTCTCTCTTCATCCATGTCTAACTTGCTGTTTGTCTTTTTTTTTTTTTTTTTAATTTCAGCCCCTAGTATGTCTATATAATTTTTAAAGATTTGCCTGGCCATTTTTTTTCAGTATCATAATCCTTGATCTCTTTAATACTTTTTATTTTTTTAACATAGTAAATATACTTGTTGTATATTTTTACCTGATAATTCTACCATTTGAAGAATTGAATGTATCTGAATATATCTTTGTTGTTCCTGGTCTCATTCATGGGGCATTGTTTCCTTGTGCATTTTATCATTATTTTCTCTGAATTTATATTACTGAAATATTTAAGCCTAGATTGAAGGCTTATTTCATCTAACTCTGGAGAGATTTAGTTTTCACCCTCTACCAAGGCTAGGACAAGCAAGATTCTTTGCTGTCACCCTCTGTGGAGTGGGATTTATGTATATATACATTTGGGCTCTCTATTTCACCAACAGTGTGTACTCTTTTGGGGTTTCAGCTTAATGTGGGGATATACTATAGATGACCTCCCTCAAGCAGGCTCTAGGAATTATATCTAGTCCTTCCACTCTTCACATGATTGTCAAAATGGAAGCTCATGATCACCTTGATGCTTCCTTACCTTTCTGGTTTCCTGCTTTTACTTTGTTTTTGGCCTTTGAGTATTCACTTACATTCTTGTCAGCTTAATATATTTTCAGCTTGGTATATTTTCAAAAATAATTTTAGTCAGACGTTTAGTATTTTAAAGGAGATAGCTGTTCATTTTATTTAGTGTAGCATGCTATACTATTAGAAGTCTAAGTATTAAAATCTATGTTCAAATAAAGTCTACCATAGTCAAGGCAGCTTTCAAAGTGAAAGGACAAGATGATGGTACAACACGCAACATCTTTCCTCTTATCGCCACACTTCAGAATCCCTGCCTGACCCGTTGGTGGACGTCTGATAATTGTGTCATCATATGCAGCCTCTCATACATTTATATCTTTTAGGAAGAAATATTTTTTATGTAAGTTTTAATAATTTATTTTCCTTAAATTGGTATTTATTCTTTGCTTGTATATACTAAAAATGAACTAAACTTGTCTAATGATAGAAATACTTGAATATAAGAAAGAGAACCTGAGCAAGGTAGCAAAATTTCTTTAAAATGACCATAGGAATATTCTCAGGAAGAGACAAAGGTACTGTCCTTTATCCGAATCCCTAGGCCCTGAAGACTTTGAAAAATAGTGTAAGCCAGAAATGCAATAGAAGGATCTTCCAAGAGTGAGACTGAATACATCTTCCAAGCATAGAAAAAATGTCATTGCCATCAAAGGCATTATCTACCACATAAGAGGGATATTGAGCGCATATGTGGAGCACAGGAAATCCTCCAGTCAAAAGTCACACAGTAATAGACAACAAATTGTGCAAAATCACTTACTGGGGGAAAAACATAGATACAAAATGCAGATCTGAGTGGAACCACGTCCTGAATTTACTCTTTCTTCTTTCCGTATACAAAGCTAGATTGCCTTTGGGAAATGAATGATGCACTAAGAAATATTTAGGACAGGTTTCTTGAACGGAGACAGATGCAGTGGGCTGCCAGCAATATAACCACTGTGCATTGCATTTCTTGAGCATTTTGAAGTGGGAGAGAACAGAAGAGGAAAGAACAAGACGAAGAAAGTACTGGGCCTTATAGTTTCAGAACAGAAGGACTAGTTGTGGCAACCAGATGGAGAGATGTCTGGGGAGTTTGTTTGGATTTTCTTTGGTTCAATAAGGGAAACCAATTTTGGCTTGATTCAGAGCCCCTTTATAATTGCAGCGCCCCTCCACATTTATAGCCAGTGACAATATGGAATAACAGAAGATCTTTATATTCAACCTCCTGTCAAATTTCCTTAACCAAAAAATATCTGCCCTTTCTCAATGAGTCGCATTACCAATGCTCACTGAAATGCTGATATAAAAAGATCTGTTCTGAAAATAATCTACTTGAAAACCACGAATATAATAAGAATAGTTTTAAACTTATTAAATTCTATTTAGCAGCCCAAGAAAGGAGAAGGAATATTTTCTAAACCTATGTATCCTTGAAAGTCATAGAAAGTAAGTGATAGATTTGGGGCAGAAAGCATCGAGATAATTCCTGCATTTGGCTCTGTGATCCTGAGCAACCCAATCTTTACGCGCTCCATTTCTGTAAAATCTGTAAACTAAAACCTGCCTTGCTGGGATCTTGTGAAAATGAGAGAATGTCTATCGGACGCTTCCTACAGTACCTAGGTTTATAGTTATAATACAGTCCAAAAACAAAGCACAACAAAACCACGGCTTGCTAATGAGAGAGAATGCTGGGCTTGAAATAAGGTCTGTCTTTAAATCTTGGTTCTGCCACTTTCTAGCTCTGTGACCTGGAGCACATCACTTGACTTCTCTGACTCTCAGTTTTCTCACTTAGAGGATGGAAATGGTATCGACTTCACGAGACTATCAGGAGAGTGCTTACCACACATTATGTTTCCAGGACAAATTAGTTCTTTCCTCTATTTTTTTCTCTCTTTATTCTTTCTTCCTTTGTTCTTCTCCCTTGGGGGCTGCAGGCTTTTGGAATTTAATCCTGTGCTTCATGAAGGAGAAGAACATCCTGGGGTGGGACACCACGCTCTGAAAAACACATCCCTGGAACCTTGAATGGTAAGCGGGCATATCTGTTGGGAGCGACATCTGGAGGGCCCCGCAAGCCTGGGGAAGGGAGGAGGAAGTGTGAGCGAGTGTGTGCACAGAGCACTTCTGGAGCACGACCTCGCCGAGACGCCTGCTGAGCCGTTACTTGAAGGCTTACCCAGGTGTAGACCAAGCTCAAGGCCTAAATCAAGGAAAAGTATTACCACATGTTCCCACACAGAGACTAAAGGAGAGACGGCAGCTCACAGCAAGGCGGGGAGGAGGGTAGAGGTGGAAATGAGGAACCGGGGGGAGGAAGGGAGAAAAACAGAAGAGCTGCCAATATAAAGAATTCATTAGAGGAAAGTCATGTTGTGACCTCCAAGATGAAGATGAGTGAAAATTCTTGTATGCTTTAATATTCTGTGGAAATATTCCAAACCGCATGCTCGCCGTGCAGGCTGCGGTGCTTTACCTCGATTCCAGGGAAGCCCGCTGCCCGTCCCCCTGCACACTGCTCACTTAGTCTGAGCTCCTTTGTAACGTGTCGGCAGGGGTGGATGGAGAGGTGTGACTTGGGCTGCACGTTCAGAAGCCTGGGCAATACAGAAGAGCTGGACACCTGTCTGGCAGTCTGTGTGAAGGACGCAAAGACCGAGCGATGCCACGCCGGCCACAAGGCAGCCTCATCTGCTGGGACGGAAGTGTTATCAGTCCATGTTATTTTCTCCAGCTCTCTCAGGGAGTCAGATTAGTCCAGTCGTTTTTAAACTTAAGGAAAAAAAGTATCAGAAATGTTTTCTTAAGAACAACTCTTATGAAGCAGCGACACCCCTCTGAAAAACAAAATAAAAAATCTGCTCTAAAATATAAAATATAGAAAAAATCTGCTCTGGTTGGAAGTTAGAAAGGGGCCCTGAGTCCTGCCTACTAGCTCCTCTCTTCTTAAGCAAATCAGTCCGTAAAGGCTTCATAAAGAAAGTGTGAAAACTGTAGTCCAAATCCTTCTGTTTGGAAATGAAGAAGTGGAGATGCTAGAGATGAAGAGAGCTAGCTGTCCACTCCTGTAGGTAACGAGTGGCTGAGTGAGGGTTGCAGTCAGATTCTGGTACCCATCTCCGAACATTTTCCTAGCCCTAGACTCATCGCTATCTGCTTTCAGAACAGAGGTGGTTAAAGTGATGCTGTGTTTAATCTGCTAGGAGATACAGCAAGGAGCGAGGGAATTTGAGGAACTCGATGCCTTCCCATGTGGAAGCCCTAGAGGAGGTCTCCATACCTGGTCCTCACTGGGCACAAAGCACACATCTGTTGAACTGAAATAAAATGCTGTAGTTCTAGGCAAGAGTCCCTGGGAGCCCACAGTGCCCAGTGTGAGATGCCCCTGTCTCAAGGACACTCAGACTCTGAGTAGCTGCGCCTCCCAGGAATGCGCGATGCTCCTGAAGGGGGCTCTGGGCTTTAGATTCAGGTAGAAAAACCTCAAATTGCTTGTTTATTGTTTAGACAAGCAAGTTCACAACAACTTGCCGCACCTCCCAAGTGTGGAAAGAGGGCCAGAGCAAAGCCTGTCCAGGATTTTTGTTGAGCTGTAAGCCTTCTTCCTAGCCAGACAACGACTGGGTTGGCATGACGTATTTATTATAAGTAGAAAAAATTGTCATTTGAAGATTCTTGCTGAACTTCTGATTTCTCTAGGCATTCAGAGTCAGGTCCCTTATCTCTCCTTAACCCTACATGGTCCTTTAAATGTATTTTGTCCTGAACCGTCAAGAAACATAGATGCCTGTTGAAATCATCATGGATATGAGACTATTTGCCGAACATTCCATCTGCTTCCTCACACTTGCCAGATCCCTTGCTTTTAGGTGGAGCCATGAGGCTCCTTCTGACTAATGAAATGTGAGCTGAGATGGCGAAAAACCATGTGCAAAGCCCCAGGCGCTCCCTCACTGCCACCAGCACTGTCCAGATGGTAAAGCTCCCATCAGTCTGGGACCCAAGAAACCCATGCTAGACATGTATCATGAATGAAAAATAAACCTTTGCTCTTTGAAAGCCACTGAGATTTCAGGGCTAATTTGTTATGTAGCATAACCAGGCTAATCGTGACTAATGCAGAGGAATTCGCGTTAGAAGCAAGGCAAGCCCCCAGACCTGCTCTGGCGGGAGCGACGCCAAAGAATTCCCGGGTTTGAAGCAGTGACGTGCTGGAGCTGGCTCGACCCAGCTTTGAACAGGTGACTGTGCACGTCCTTCCTAACTGCATTCAGTGATGTCGCGTTGGTAACTTGTAATTGGCCATGGTGGGAGTATTTACACCACGGAAATTGGCAAATGCTACAAATCATGGCATTTCCCCCCCTGGCAAAATGGTTGTTAGATACTTACCAGCACCCCACTGGTTTCGGGGCTCTACAGAGAGATTCAGAGTGAGAGTGGGAAACGGGAAAGGAGGGTCTTCAGTAAATAAAAACCCTTTAAGGTCCTTAGCGTTACGTACTTTCTGTAAGGAGAAATTCGGTAGAGAGAAGCCCTGCTACATATGGTTTTCTCCAAATCATATAAGGGCAGCCAAACAATGTTTTTGCCAGTATATCCTAAACATCAGAATTCTGATCTCATTTATCTCAGCGGTCAGCCTTGCCAGTCATCTTTTACTTTTAGTCCACAGCACCTAGAAGACTTCTGTGCTTTTCAGAAGCAGCTGACAAGGAAGTTTTCGTTCTGGCTTTGCTACTTTCTGGCATTAAACCTGGAGAAGGTACTCAATTCAACATTCTTTGTCTCCCCTCAGCATTCTGTTTTACTTTTTAAAAAAATTTTCCATGTATTTCTTTCTCCGTTTTCACCACTATCCTTTTTTATGAATACAAAATGATAGCTTTAAATTCGATTTGTTGGGAGTTGGATAAATTTCAAAGCCTTATGAATTACCATTTCATTAAATTACATTTGGTATATTTGCTTGAGGGGTCCAAACATGAAAAATTTATTTCCTGAACATACCACCTATATCTTCCTATATGTAAAATAAGTACTGCCTATAAGCCCTTACTTTGACCATATACTCATGACAACCCTACTCCTTACAGTAGTCATGGCTCTAAGAACTTCACAGAGGAGAAATGGCCAAGAGACTGGCAGTGCCATCTGTCCCCTATTCTCCAGAAGTTGAAGGAAAGGTCTTCCTTAGAGCTACGTAGTATCACAAATTAGTAGACACTCTTCTTTCTAATTGCATTTCTACTTATTCTTTCTGGCATTTTCCCAGTTGTTTCAACCGTGAAATGTGGGTGGTCTGGTAGTAGTGGTGGGCGCTTACCTACTGACTTAGGAAAAATATCGCATGAAAACTTAATTTATTTTAAGTTTATTTTATAAGGAGTTATAAAATCATTTTGATTGACGTATTACATTATTTGGCTTGTATATTAAATGTCATTGGTGAATAGCTTATGTTTCATTGCACTGGCAACTGATGGCTGCTAAAAATAAGATACTAGGGTGCTTTTCCAGCTCACGTCATTCTGAGAGATTGTCTTGCCCAACCTTCCTGACCTCAATTTCTTCATTTTTAAAACAAGGGGTCTGACTTGATGATTGACGATGTCCCTCCCAAGTCAAACTCTCTTCGATTCCACAGTTATGTCATTATACCTCACACATATAGAACTGAAAGCATATTCATTTATGCAACACACGTTAATTGCCTACTAGATATCAAGCACTATGACAAGGACAGTTAATACAAGCTTCTTGCCCTCAAAAAAATTATAGTTTAATGAGGGAGAGCAAAACAGGTAAAAAGCCAATTATAATACAGCAGAATAAATGCTACAGTAGAGGGAAATCGTGGATACAAGTTGAGCACAGGCGCCTAAGCGATTCTGAGGAAGGGAGATCACGGGGGTCAGGAAGGAAGTGATATGAAGTGCATGGAGGGCGGGAATGAGGGCGAGGCAAGGGAGGCACGCACGGTGCAGGTGCTCACTCCCGGGGCATGCTCGTGCACTCGCCCTCGTCTTGGGCCCCAAGTATGTCACAGTATGCTCGAGTTTAGCCATAAGGAAGACGACAGAAACTTCTGGGCAAAGGGAACAGCGTGTGCAAAGACTTACGGGCAAGAGATAGAACTTTAGGAAACTGCAAAAGCCTTGGTATTCCAGATCGGGGAGCAGAGAGAGGCCAATGCTGGTTCATGAACTGCCTTGTAAAATATGTTACGGTATTGAAACTTTCTCCTTAGGTTAATGGATATCCATCGGGAATTTTTTTAAAGAAAGTAGTATGACTAGACATGCTTTTTTAGAAAATTTCCTCTGGCAGCAGTGTGCAGATAGGCATAGCGAACTGGACAGAGAAAGAGACCGGTGCAGACAGCCCAGCTGGGCGGTGTGGAGGTGGGGATGCAGACAAGGAAACCAAACAACTTCTAGAAGTGTTTATGAGTTTGAACCACCTGGAACTGATGAGTAATTGAATAAGCTGGGTGCTGAGAGAGAGAAATAGGATGCGCAGGGTATCTGGTTTGAGGAAGGAAGCAGAACGTGGTACCGGCCACTGAAATGTGGAACCATCAGAATGAGCAGGTTGGGAGGGAAGATGAGGCACTCAGGCTTTGACATGTGGAGTTTGAAATCTGAAGTCTGTTAAGTGGTTGCCCATGAGTTGGTGCTCAGCAGAGATGGCTGTGGATATGGTTTGGTCAGACATCTGCCAATGAATGATAAGGAGGGCGATGGGAATGGAAGAATTGACCCAGCTAGGGAAGGCAGAATGAAAAAAAAGGCCCAGGGGGTACTGAGAACTCCTGACCCCTCCTCAATTAACCATTATAAAATAAAAGTACATTTTGGAGCCACCACTCTGAATGTGACGGGATGCGACAGAGGGTAGAATGTGTAAGCAGTTGTGTCACTGTGCAATGTGTTTCCAAAGTCACTAAAGAACTGGTGTTAGTTTGTGGTCAGAGACCATTTTTGCAGCTGGTGATTCTGTACCCTCATTGGAAAGGAGCACAGGGCCCTCTCTGCCTCGTGGTTTTGGGGTACATATCACACGGCTCATTCCTGAGTGGAGGGGGACACTGGGAAGATTTCAATCTCTTCCCTTCTAAGTTACAAAAGCAGACGACTAGTTACTTTTTGGATGCCCCTGCCTGAATGTTCACACTTGAGAGAAAATTACTTTCTCCAGGAAGTAAGTAATAAATCTCTCTCGCCAATGGAAGTCACTACATCCTAAAACAATAATCATCAGCCGAAAAGGAGAAAAAAAATAAAACATTCCTTCCCCCCATGAAATCGTCTTTCTCCAAACATGAGTCCCTATCAGACTACAGAGAGCACCGTTATGCAGACACCTCAGACTTCCTCAGGAACGGCCCAGATACGTAACTGACTATGGCCAAATGACCATGGCAAACTGCCCAGGGTGTGAACAGGGTCATGTTTAGTCAGAGTCATTGCTGGAGGGGCTCTGCCATGTGAGGCAGGTGGAATAAGCAAGCCAGGGCGAGCACACCCAGACGTGGCCGACATTTTCTGTGAAGAAGAGAGGGGGTGGGGAGGCACACGTTCCACCTCCTCAGGAGAGGCCCCTTTTGACAGGGGCTGTTTCAGAAATACTCAAGTCAAACCTCAAGTAGAACTCTTCCAATTAGCATGTGTATAGCAGGAGCTATCAGCCTGAGTTAGAAAGAGAGAGAGCGAGAGAGCGAGAGAGAGCGAGAGAGAGCGAGAGAGAGTGAGAGAGAGCGAGAGAGAGAGAGAGAGAGAGAGAGGGAAGTGAGTGTGCTGCTTTTCATCCTGTACCCATGTCTTCCTCTCACCACCAGGCTTTCTAACTTCTCGTCTGCCTCTCGTCTTCTTCCACACCCATTTTCCAAACTGTAGCCAGAATGAAAGTCTCTCCCCTCGAATCTGCTGAAGACTCTTCAAGGGCTCCTCTGCTCCTACAGCTGTGCTCTATGCACCCTGAACGTAGACGGGAGGAAATGCCCAACTCTTAGGAGGCCTGAGGCAATTGTCCCAGAAAGGGAAGCTTCTGGAAATCTTACATTTCATTTAAAAAATTCAAGGGATTTTTTAAATTTATTCTACAATATTTCCATGTTTGTTTTAATAAAAATTCTTGTTTTAAACTACTTATCATCGTGGAAAAATTAATACTCCAGGAAGATGCACTGCTTTGTCCCAAAAGTGTGTGTGTCCCAGCTTGAGAACCTGGCCCTGGGGGAATCGCTCCCATCTAGCTCCCATCCAGGTGTCCATCAGCTGGACTCCCTTCTGCAAATCAACCCAAAGCAAGTTCCTACATGGAGGTGTGGCAGGTATTTACTTTCTGATTAATGTGTGTACAAATACACATCTGATTTATAGAGAAAATCGTTCTATTTGGTACTGAAGAGGTGTGGCATAGTGGTTAGAGGAGAGCTAGGCAGTGTAGGCAAGATTCCTTGGTCTGTCGTTTACCAGATACGTAACCTCACGGAGCTTCATTTTCCTCATCTGTAAGAAGAGGATTATAATGGCACTTAACTCGTGGGGTTGTTGTGAGGATTCAATGAGATGTTAGTAAAGTATAGAGCATGTGTCACATAGTCAGTGCTTAATATGCATTAACAATTAAAATTATTTGGTGTGGAAATAATTTTAGAGGTGATTCAGATATAGTTATAGGTACTAAATGATCCCAGATAGATACAATTGGGTTGATTACATCAGACAATTTGCGGCAATGATACGATTTTTAAAAGGTTACTTTGCACTGGGCCGATGGGTACTTGAGTACAACAAAGACCTAAAATATGAATTAATCAAGAGCTCATTATAAGTATGCACTTCAGAAAATTCTAGAATCATATCACTGTTGATTAACTGAGGTGGTTATATTTAATTCTCGTGTACACACTAATTATTGTGACATTCTGTGTAATACAGTTTGTTGTACTAATATGTCTTTTCCCCAGAGCAGAAATATCTCAAAAACTTAAACAGAGAATATAAATAAATATGAACATCTGGTAGAGGAGTTGACGCAGATGTGCAGATTGATGTACATCAAAGAAAAGCCCATTATTATCTTGGCGACTGGTGAATGCTGTATAATATAAACAACTTATAGAAATGGAAATTAATTGTCCAGAGGTGCCAGTTCAAATAAAAAGATATCCTAAAAGCAAGGAACATTATTTAAACAATAAATGGTTTCAAGGTACATAGTTAATGCTCATATCGATAAAGGGTATCAATAGAGATGGCTTTAAGACGCAGAAATACCAAGTGTTTGTTTCTATTTATTAGAAGATGGGCTGCTTAGATGTGGA
>NW_006442103.1:16075988-16114045 GCF_000325575.1 Pteropus alecto
GATAGATCACTGTTCCTGAACTGATGGGTTGCATGTGGTGATTAACTGGCACATTTAATGCTATCGTGTACACTCGGCTATGTGTCCGTGGGACTGCAGCTGGAATGCTCATGGGGCATGCCACTTTTCAATGCACGGAGCAGCCGAATGGCCTTATCCCAGAATGACTCTGATGTCATGTGAGATATAGTTATAGACCTCCAAGTTCGAGGTCAGAGAATTGGACAGAATAATAACGGGACTGTAGATTTATTGATAATAAATACAAAGATATTAGTTTTCTTTGACATACGGCAAGACAGGAAGAGGGAGCATGCCTGCTGCTGCAAGAAAGTTAATATTTTATCGATGATTTTTATAGATTCTTTCTGAAACTGTTATAGGTAAGCTATGCAACAAGTATGCAGGGCAGATGTCTTTCTTTTAATGACTTTAAAGGTGACAAAAGGCCCAAACCCTGAACTCTGGGTAGGTTAAAAATTACCTTCCGACGCACTGTAGCTTTACTGTAGAGGAGGAGAGAATGGCCTTCAGCGGAAACTCTGCACGCTGAGTGTCACGGGTTAGTGGAAAGAATCAAGAGTCACCATCTGACTGGGAAGGCTAAGTGCTGTCCTAGAAAGTACTAAATAATATAGTTACAGTCCAGGCAAATTTAGATGCCTAGAGGCACAGTGCAGTTTCCCCAAATCCCACAAATATGACTTCATAAAGCACTGAAATATAACAGAAGCTTTTTACTGAAGGTCTCTTGAACAGGTAGAAAGGAGAGATTTTTTAAAATTCAGAACACTTAAAATCTCCTTATCTCTCTCTACCAAACTCTAGATCAGTTGGCTCTCCTATTTAATTAATCACCAGCCTCTTTCTCACCCGCTTTTCCTCACTTTCTGGATGTTTTTTTGTATTCTCAGGATGTAACGATACTTTCTTTTATGTAGTGTGACCTATAGCATTCTCTCTGCTTTTTAAGTTCTGCATCTTGGCTTGTGTCTGTGCTGAGCACTATAAGAGACCAACAACATCACAAAGCAGCAAGGATCCTCCTTGGAAGGTAAGGGTAGCAAAATACCATCAACACGTAGGGGTTTTTGTGCTCATCGACAACATTAAAATGTCATTTATCAAAACAATATAGAAAATGCCACAACACCCTATACAATAACTGCTAAATGGGTCACCTAAGCAGGCAGAAAGAGAAGGAATTCTTCACTTTTGCCTGGGTGATCAAGAAAGAATTGTTGGGGAAGGTAAGTAGGAAGTCAGTAGAGCTTAGAGTCAGCAAGAGAAAAGACCTAAAGAATTTTGTAGGTAATCAAATCTTTTAAAAGAGTATCCTAAACATTATGAATGCAAGCTCTTTGAAGGCAGAGGAATTTGAAAAATTCCTTGCACATACAGTAGTAGAAAATAAATATTTGCAGAATGAATATAATCCTCATTTGTGGAGTAAATGAAATTTGTGGAATAAATTAATGTTTGTGGAATGTACAATTTGAATGTAATCTTAAGGAAAATCTTAATGATTCTGAGATATTCCCTATAGCAGCAGTGTTTGCCAGACCTTTCGGACTACCAGCATGATAAAAAATGAATTTTTAATTTGTGCATATAGTCTATGTGTGCACATGCATGCATGTGTGCTCACACACAGGTATGCACACAAGGTGAAAGTTTTACAAAATAGGCTTACTGTTATACTTGTGATGCGCTGTTAATTTCTACTCTATTTTAGTTTGCAGAACACAATGCTAATTCCAGGCCCAGTCAATAGATTTCACAGCCTCTAATGAATTGAAACCGGTAGTTTAAGAAATAAACTGCTCTGGAGCAGAGATCAAAAGAAAAACAAAATAAAACAAACAAATAAAAATGCACGTAGAAACCAGTTACTATAAATGTGTGAATTTGCCTGGATATGACAATCGTTAGCCTGTGGATAAACTGATGTAGTGACCAACCCTTGTAAAGGCATTTAAAAAGTCTAAAAAATAGGAACGACAATGACCACTACAAAAACAAATGCAAAATAAAATGTACAGTGGAATCCAAATAAAGCTAGTCTGGGCCTAATGTGATCCATGGTCAGTGGTTTGTCACTTCTGCTCTATAGGATAGAATGTGAGAAATTATAAACAAGTTGCAATTGTCTTAAATGTGAGGGTTTAATTTCACTCTAAGTCAATGAGTTTCTTCATCTACTTTCATTTTCTTCTCTCTTTAGTCGCATTAGCAGCGATTGAAAGGATCTGACCTTTTAAAATAGAAATGACTATATTAAGTTTAAAATGAGATGCACAGATCAATTTATCCAATTACAAGCTACCCACTGACGACTGTCCTGTTCAATGGGGTGTGTGTGTGTGTGTGTGTGTGTGTGTGTGTGTGTAATTGTTGTCATTATGGTCATCATTATTTTGTATATAGCCCATGAGCCCATGCTTGAAAATATTTAAAATTTCAGTATTTGAGCTTTTCCTCTTGATATGAAAATATCTTTTCTTTCTTTTAATGTTCAATTAGGGCTACACATGATCTTAAATTCTGCTTTCCTGTCCCACTTATACACCCAGAGACTTTTTTATTTTGCACAGAAATACATTTTAACTTAAAATAATTTCCACACCTACTTTGTTTGGTTAAAAAGAGCTACGAGACATTACATTTAATTTATGAAGCCCTCTATTTGCGTTCCAGTCCTCTGCACATACACGCTGCGGTAATGCTGTGCCTCTATATGCCAATGACATTAGAGTTTCTGGCAAAACTCAGTGTAATCAATTATCACCTGTCATGAGTGACTTTTAAGATCCAGCCAGATATTTTGGAAATACCGCTTAGCTCCACTGAGAAGAAAAATCTCCCTCTGAAAGTGGTATGGCCCTCATCCTTAAATCTCTTATTCAAAGGAGTCTGGATGGCTTTCAGCTTAGTCAACATGAAACTGAGTCCAGCAACTTACATCTAAAAAAACAAACAGAATTTTAGCTATTTCAAAACTGCTTCAAGAATATGCTTGTTGCTTAGAAAAGAAATGATAACAGATCTTTAATCATTTTTTTTCCTCTATAGGGGAGCAAGAATCTTACACGTACCAGTTACAGGCCAGTGCCTCTTTTTTTCCTTGCTTTAATGCTTGTTTTGATTTCAAACTCACCAGTTGAGAAGAACTGGAGTCTGCCTCCTAGGATTCCAACAGCGTTGTACTTTCTTTTTCTTATTCTTAATTGATTTTCACAGAGAAAATAAAAATCAATTATTATCTTAAAAGCCAGAGAAAAATCACTAATATCCAAACATAATGGTTTTTCTAGGCGTAGACACATATTTTTATTTGCTAAAATGGTATCAGATGGCTTGGTAATCTGCTTTTTTCCCCTAATTACTAACATACAGCGATTGTGTCTTCATACCACATTTGACTAACTCCTAACTATCTCTATCAACAGAAGCAAACTGTAATGAGAAGGGTTTTCCACATCTCCCCCAAAACTGCACAGACTGTCACATCTCATGCTGGTCCACACTCATTAACATTAGCTCTCTCCACCTCACACACTCGTTCCTAAATTCTCAGCAAGTGCCCATCAGGATCATGTACTATCTAATCCTACTGTGTGTGGTCTGCGGGGACCAGTGATAATTAACTTGAAATTGATTACGTAGAGACACGAAAAGCACAACCTGTTACTTGGTGACAACAGTATTGGCTCAATAATAAAAAGGTCAGAGGATTACTGTTTTTAAACATAATCATTGTCACAGCATCAGAAAGCTGACAAGCTACTTTGGGCAATTTATTTACTGAATTTAGGTATATTGGGATTAATAGGTTAGTTGTTACCGGTAAGAAGGTAAACAACTAATGGATAATGCTAAGCTCATTGTCTTATCTGCAGTAGATATTTAGTAAGTGCCATCAAGAAACAATGATGTTCCTGAATAATCTGGATACGAATATATAAGCTTAAAGCCACTTTTGCCCAGTTTCAAAAGCTGCAGTAAGTTCCTTGATGAGGGATTTACTGTGGCTCTCACTGTTGTGCATTGCTGGGTGGCATCTCCGGAAATGACTGCGTCTTTGCGAATTGATTCCCTACGTTCAAGCCTCAATATCATCATTTGTGGGGGTCTGGACTAGATGGTCAGATGATGTGCTCCAGCTTCAGCATATGAAATGCCTCTAGTTAGATCCTCTGACATGCCTTTAAGGGAGCAGGCGTTCTTAGACCTCCAGGGGGCAGCCCCGTACCAGTTGTTAGAAGAGACAGGGTTAGATTGCTGGGAGGGAGGGTAGAATTTCCACCCCTTGTTCAGACAGACAGAGGTGTCTCACAAAGAGCTGCTGACACGGACATTTGAATGAAGTACACAGCACCTTCCGGGGACGTGGCTTGGGCTGGGGTGAGTGTGGACAGAAATGAGCCGCCTTTATTGGTGGCTAGATAGTCGAGGCTCCTAACTGAGCCTCAATTCTGGCACTTTTAGATATTTTCGGGGAGTTCTAGAGAAGTGCAGGAGTTGTGCCCACAAAGTGACCACGTCACAGCAGTGTTTCCCAGGGTTTGAGGGCACAAAAAGTATGTGTATTCATTGTGTATTTGCATGTGTATTAAAAATGCACTTGGGACAATATATAAACATTCAAATACCTGCATTTTGAATACACACCTACAGTTCTCTTACCTGTCCATGGCTCAACCATCCACTTAAGGGACTCACGGCTATAGGCTGCAAACCTCCCCAGCATCCACCCCCTTCCACCACAAAAGGCGGGGGAAGTGCAGATATTTAGGTGTCTATTTTGTGTTCTTGCTAAAATATAAACTAGCTGAAAGCAACAGAGATTCATTAGTGATTCTGAAACCCCCACAAGGTATGTAACAGCCACACCTCAATAGCAAATTCTAGAAATCTATAGGAGCCAGGGGATTGGGAGGAATTCATTCTTGCTTTGGTTCGTTTCTAGCTCTGCAGATTCGCACTGCTTTCTTTAGGGAGGCAATCAGAAAGGATTCTCTAATGACAGACTAATATTTTAAAGTGGATTAAATTCTAGAAATATTTGTTAAGCATTCCCTCACCTTCTACTTCAAACACCGCCCCCCGCCCCCACACACACCTCTGTATTAGAGACTGTCAGGATTTACGTCTTCCCTCTCCACACCCCTGCACCTCAGTTAGACAGGAAGGCCAAGACTCCCAGGCCATTCCTTGTCACCAGGGTCTCTTCCCCTAAAGCGATCCATTTGCACAATTCTTCAACACAGACACATCGCTGTACCCTCTAGAGCTCACTGCCTGTAATCAGCAAAAATCCTCTGATCTTCAACCCCTTCATTCACTTATCTTAACCAAACCCTGAGGATGCTTTCTCTGCCTTCTAAGGCAGTGTCTGTTTTCCTTCCTGCACCGTGGGTGCCCGAGGTGTCCTCCTTACTCTTCCTTTATTACCCTTCACTGGCTCTTCCAGATCCTTCTCCTTTCCCCTTTCTATCCTCTCCCCCATGCAGCTCATTGTAAGTTCATGCTCTTGGGCTCTACTGTCTAAGGTCCCTTCTCGCTGCAGTCAGCTATGGACCTCTAGGTCACGCCTCTTCGTCCCTTGACTAGTCTAGCACCTTGCTGATGCCTCACTCTCACAACTGCTCCTGTAATAATTCATGAATTTTCAAAGCCTTGGGGGCAATTAATGCCCTAAATGAGCTGTCCTTTGGGGCAATTAATGCCCTAAATGACCTCTCCTCCTACTCTTATTAAACCACTCATTCTTATAGTTCTACCCCAGTCTAGTCATTACCCGTAACTGCAGCTACTCCAGATTTCATTTCAAGTGTGCCTCTCTGTAACTGCTTCCTTTATTTTTAACTCATTCTCTCTAGTGTCCTGTCTCCAACAGTTTCCCAACTCCACAGGAAGCTACAATCTATTGATCCTACGCTATGCTTGCTGTCAGTCATCTTTCCAAATCTCCCTTTTTCTCCTACTGCCTTCGACGCCATGGTTCATCATTATAAGCATGACCTTGAACACATACTCCACTCTCTTCCTCAACCATAGTCATCTAGCAAAACCAAAACTCTAATTAAACCCCAGTCTCTGTCTACTCTCTATCATTCTCAAGCAGCTGAACATAACTGGAGAGAAAAACCACATAGGCTTCAGGACTGATCTCACATTACAGCCATGTCCACTCATGTTGGATGGGACCTAGCGCTGCCCAGGGGGTCAAGTCTATTCCCTCTAGCAGTCACTCCACCGCTCTCCCAGATGACTCGTCACCTCTCTTCCTTTCTTCTTGAACCTCCAGCATCTCCTCCAACTTCCCTGTTGGCCACTGACCTGGTCCCTTATTTCATGAAGAAAACAGTAAACCCAGGAAACTATGTGTGTACGTCTGTTCCCATAGTTTCTTCTTTTCATCCTCTTACTATGAATATGCTAAAAACCTTCTGCACAGGCACTTAGTCCATCCTCTCTTTCCTGCCGAAAGGCATCTGTTGTGGGCTGAATTGTGTCCCACCCAAATTCCTATGTTGAAGTCCTAACCTCCGTACCTCAGAATGTGACTATATTTGGAAATACTGTCTTTAAAATGGCAATTAAGGTTAAATGAGGTCATATGGATGGGCCCTAATCCAAAATGACTGGTATCCTTAGAAAAGATTAAGACACAGACAGGCACAGAGGGAAGGTCATGTGCAGACAGAAGATGGCCATTTATAAGCCAAGAAGAGAGGTTCTCAGCGGAAACCAGCCCTGCCAACACCTTGATCTCAGGTTTGTAGGCTTCAGAATTATAAGGAAATAAATTTCTGTTGTTTTAGCCCCCCGATGTGTGGTCCTTTGTTAAGGCAGCCCTAGCAAACGAATATAGCCTCTCCTGAGTCCTTCATATTTTTCCTAAATCATCAAATTTTCCCTTTCTACTAAACTATTCTCATTAGCACATCAACAAGCTATATATAGTACTCTATTGTTCAAAACAAAAGCTGCCTTGGCCTCACACTGCCTTCAAGTTCTGCTCCCTTTACAGGAAAACTCCTCAAAGAGGTTGCCTCTCTATTCACTGACTCCATTTACTCTCTTCTCAGGCTTCGCTGAACCAACCCTCGTTGGGCTTTCGGCCACACCACCCCATCAAAGGCCTTTCCTAAGTTCAGCAGTGACCCCACGTTGCCAGGTTAAGTGGGCTCTTCTCAGCCTCATCTTACTCACTTAGCAGTGCATCTGACATGGTTTCATTTGAAAGTTGTCTCTTGGCTTCTGGGACTCCTCTCATTGGTTGAATAACTCTGGTTTCTGTCTAAGACACTCCTTTCTTTTCTTTTTTCTTTTTTCTTTTTTTTTTCTTGCTTGTTTCTCCTTATTTTTTGCTACTTTTTTTAATGCTAGGGTTTGCAGAGCTCGGTCCGTAAATTTCTCCTCTGATTACACTCTTAGGTAAAATCTCATTCTAGTGTCTTAGCCACAAGAGCCATCTCTATGCTGATGACTCCCAAATTTGTAGCTTTAACCCAGACTCTTCTCTGAACTACAGACCTCTCAATCCGAATACCAATAAGGATTCTGAGCTTGACTGCCTCCAAACAGAACTCTTGGTATTTAAACTGCCCCCCAACACTGGTCCTCCTACCTTTTTCCTCATCTCAAAACTGCTGTTCCAGTCTCTCAAGGCAAATCCTTGGAGTCATATTTACTTTTGCTCTTTCAGTGACATCTCACATCCAGTTCAAAGCAATCTCCAAAGAGTTCTTCCTTCAGACATACCTAGAATCCAATCACACCTCAGAGCTTCCTTCCACAGCTTCCCCTCTGGTCCAAGCCATTATCCTGCATCCCAAGGACCAGTGCAGCAGTCTTCTAGCAGCTTGCTTTGCTTTCATCCTTGCCCCTAATGATCAATCTGTAGCCAAAGCAATACTTTTAAAACTTGTCAGTCTATGTCTCCTACCACCTTCATCCATAAATCCTTAACTAGCATCCTATCTCGGAGAAAATCCCAAATCTTTACCGTGTGATGCGATCTGGCCCCTCGATACCTCTCTGACTTCCCATCTCTCATGCTCCCCCTTGCGTGCTCTGTCCCCCTTGCAGAGGCCACCCTCTGATGCTATGAGATGCCACAAACCTTCTTGCTGCAGGGCCTCTGCAGGCACTATTTCCTCTCTCTGTAAGGCTCGTTCACCGATTATCTTCATGGCTTTCTCTCTCATCTTTCAGGTCTTTGTTTTTCAATTATTTCCTTAGAAGACAGATCTTCCTGATATTTTGTGTCTAAAATTGGATCTCTCTCTCCCTCTCCTTCCCTCCCGCATCTCTCCATTTATCTATCTACTTCTCTATCATCTCTGGCTCTATGTCTATCTTTCTATCTCAATCTCTCCCGCTCTGCTCTGTCTTCATACGTCTCATCATCATCAAACTTTCTATATGTGTTTTTGCTGAGTAAATGAAAAGAAAAATATAGGTATTTGTGAAAAGAATTTTAGTCTACTTATTTCAGATGATTTTATAAAAACAAGAAAAATGTTCTGCAATCTCATTTTCCTTAATTAATAATTGTTACTAATTTTGTAGTTTGGCCAAATAGTTTCTGATGCACTCCCCAACTTTGGTTAAAACACCTTATTTTGAAATATAAAGGGGATAAAGCCCCTTGTTTATGGGGTAAACTCCTACATACTTAACACCAACTTGAATGACAAGAAATCTAAATTGAAAGGCTTATGTTGTTATAGAAATCAGGCTAAGCCTAACAAAACAGAAATTCAGAAAACAACTGAAACTATTTAGACCTTTATTCAGTCTATACTGAAAAGAAACAATATCAGGTAATGTCTCCAGGAGTCTCATCCTGCTGCTCAAAGCTTTTCTACACTACTTGCTAGTACTTCAGGAATTTGTTTTACTATGAATCTATGATTATAGCGATTATTTTGCAGATAGATGCTTGCTTTTATTAGGTTAGCAATTTTAAAAAACTTTGACAGTAGAAATTGGCGGTAGTAGGAGGATGGAGCAGCGCGGGTGGACGTAAGTGAGGCCGAAACGAACCTGGTGGAGCAAAAATTTTATAGGCTTGGTGAAGCTCTGCGAAGCGGTTTGCAGGAACATTTTAACTTAGGGAGTTCATAACAAAATGACAAAATTACTAATTATGAGAGAGCAAAATACTTATTCAGGAAGCTAGACATCATTTTCAAAAACTACTGTTAATGGAAACAAAATCAATATACATTTGCCAACTTTTTCTTTAGAGAAGAAATGTACATTCTGTACGTATTTCATAAATATTATCGATGAAAGCCTAAGGCATTAACTTCATCACCCCCATCGGTCACTGTCACTGTCTTTCTATTTAAAAACCAAATTAAATCTCTTCTAGTGACCATTTATTTCCCGAAGTTGTATGTATATGTCTAAAATCATCAAATTTAGTCATTAAATATGTACAGTTTTTTGTAAATCAATTATATCTCAATAAAGCTGTATTTTTTTTAAAAAAAAAAATTAGGTTCCATGTGTTTTTTTTTAACATTAATATTAACCAATCTGCTCAACTCCATTTAAAATTTAATAGAGTAGGAAAAAGCTCTGCTTCATAAGGAAAATTTTTGATGGCTGATAATTCATTGTTGTTAAAGGATTTCTGACACTTTAAAAATTTGAAGATTGTGGTCATTGTTTCCCCATAAATAAAAAATATTTAAAATTTTTATTATAATGCCTACATAATGTTTTTACTGTCACTTCACCAACACTACAAGTATATTTTATGTCTTCCTGAAATGCTCCACTGAAGCAAACATAATGATTGGTTTCACTTAGGTCCTCTGAGTGCTGCAGCAACTATGGTGGCTCCTGTTCTTTTCTTGGACATAATAACAATAGAAACTTGGGAAAAGGCATAGATTCCTTAAAAATATATACCTATCTCTAAATCCTCTGCATAATGAATAACAACAATAAACGGCTATAATAATAGATAGTTTACATTCATCCAATACTTTATAAGTTACAAAGCACATCATTAACTTTCCATCAATTGATCTTCATAATTATATGATGCATAGTTTAGATTCATTTTATAGATGACGACATGTAAGTTTAGTAACCTCAAGCTACTTGTTGGAGATACACAACTAAGCAGAGCACAGTTAAGATCGATATTTATTCCGTTTACCTGTAGAGGTTGTACTCCCCGACTTTCCCCACCTACGATAAAGTAACTTAAGGAAATACAAGATCTAGCTTGTGCTGCCATCGATGTGTTTGAGGCAGGCAGGAAGTGAAAGAGAAAGGAGACAGCAGTTCAGATGGAGACTCCAGGTCCTGGGGTGGCAGCAGCCCGAGGGCAAAGGGATGAAATTGGGCAGGGAAGATATTTAAAGACAGGTATTTGTTCCCTGAAATCTCTGAATGTTAGACTTGACCTCAAAAGCAATGGAAAACCATTACTCAAAGCCTGTCTTTCATCAAGTTTCAGGTCTCTGAGATCAACAACTGCAGGCTCTGCCTTTTTACTTCTGGCTTTGGTATTGCATAAATACTCGTTTAGAGCTGCCACCTCCCTCTGACAGAGTTTCACAGATGAAGTGTAAAACTGAGACTCTGGCCATTTGTGCCTATTAAAGGCCCCGAGGTACCTTTTACAAGAATTGGGTGATTAACATTCACAATCTTGGCCTATTTCCAAAAAGGAGAAAGAAAGCGTGCTCTGCCGCTCCCTGCTTGACTCTAGTTCCACTGGGTGGACTGCACAGAAACGCAACGCAGGGTCTCAGACCCTGGCAGATCGGTCAGGGCAGAGTTATGAAAAACCCATTCTCGCCATGTTTTAATTTAGAACATCTGAGGACCACCTGGATGCAGGAAACCAAATTTACTCCTGCCTTCAAAGGAGAGGAGGACGGAGGCTTTAGGAGTCATTTACTTCAATCGGTCTCAAGCTCATTTCCCTGGACCGTTCTGTGGAACCAGTACTTTTCTCCTCACTGTGAAGGACGCGGGCCCCAGGCCACTGGCAGATGCATTTTTTCAGAACACTTGGTACATATCCACCTATAGCTGTATCCACACTGTAGGTCCTGAACGGCAGTGTTAAGGCCAAAATATCACACCCGTAATTTAATTTGGGAAGATGGGTCAAAATAAAGAGCATCGCGATTGCCCTAAGTGCAGAGGGAGGGTAGGAGAAGCAGGAGAAAAATTCTGCAGTTTGGAGCCCACTCAGATGTCATGTGTTTTGAGTTTCAAACCAAGGTTTGCAGATCCTTGACAAAAAGGCAAATCACTCTCAATAAGGTATATAAATGGCTTGGTGGACATCGACTGATACTTACTGAGCGACTGACCTCTGAATTGAGTGTCGACGAAGCTGAAACACTGTAAGTTTAAAAGATCCAAGGTTCTCAAAGGAAAAACAATATGTAGAACTCAGGAAAAACCTAAACTTATTCCTAGGAATAAAGTAACCCCTTGGCTGCAGTAAGTGTTAACAAGGTCATGTGCGCCCCTAAGGTTTTGACTTTGGATTCTGTTCTGGTAAATGTGACAAGGGGGACTGACGGTGGTAGTCATGGGGTGAACTCCCTCAGCCTTTTCATCATTAATAGTTCTGAAATTCATACAGAATGCTCATTTATTCTCTGGAGATAAAGAAAGTGAACAAACCTACGTTGATGAAAGTCTTAAAACACGTTCGGATCTAAGGTTACAGATAGACAGTAGAAACAAATGTTTGGAAACTTCAGTGAAATAAGAGGGGAGAACAGGTTTGAGGATTAGGCCATTGCCACCCATGCTTCTTAGGCCTATTTATTTTAGGACGAGGCCTAGCTAGCCTTGATTCTCTGAGGGGATTCTATTTCCTTTCATTTTCCAATCTTAGGCACTGCTTAACACCACTTAAGCCAATAACTCTCTAGATCTGACCCCAGGGGCCCAACTTCTGGCAAAGTCCATTGGTGCCACTCTTCTGCTAGGCCTTAGGTCATTCTAGCTATTTCAAAGGCAAGAAGAGGCTGCAGATGTGTGGCAGGTCATTAATTATTCAGGAATTGGATGTCACTATAGACGCAAAAGCAAAACAAAACAGAACTGCCTCCCCCACTCCGCCCCGCCCCTCTCCCCCCCCAAAAAAGTTGATTTGGTCATGGAATATAAATGGGAAAATCTCAGAGGACGTAGTCATGGGTTGGATGAAATTTAAATGTTTTTCACACACTTTCTCCTTTCTCCTATATTCTAGTGAAAGGGCCAAGTGAAATCTTGGTTGAAAAAGTGAAGGGGCACCTCTCTTGTGTGCCAGAGAACTATCATTTCCTATTTAAGCTCTACTTTTGGTGACTTAATGAATTAATCAAACAGACATTTATTGGACAAGTACCATATTCCAGGCACTACCCTAAGTGCTGGGGACATAATGAAAAGTAAAGACAAGACACAGAACACTAAAGAACAAACCATTTGGGACAGGCATGGGTACCAGGCAGCTCAGAAACAAGGTCAACAGAAAGTTGAAAGTAAGCAAACAGGATTTCAGCCAGCTCTTCCCTGCAGCAACAGCTGTGACCTCTTCCAAAGCAATTAAGCCTGTGGCTAGGATTCCAGCCCCATCTCTTCTCAGCAGCCTCCCAGCCTCAGAAAGTTCTTGAAGGGAGACTCTTAATCGATTGCATTCTTTGTTTCTGCCTTGGCATCTCAGATGGTGGCATTCCCAAGGCTGATTAGCTCGAAGTTCCTTCCCTGTGAAGCCAAAGCCACCATGTAATTTCTATTAGACCTGAAAATGATCCTGATTTAGAGCATAGATGGAGTCCATAAGCCATCGTCTAATCATACTTAAGCATTAGCTGGCCTGGCTGTATGTTCTTCATTTCTTTAGGAGTAAAATCATTCTTAAAAATATGTGTCCCTCTTTGTGGACAAGTAAGCAAACACGATGGCAGCATAGTTTCGAAGTGAGTACTGCACTGAATGTCAGGACTCTGATGCTACGACACTGACGCTGGGCAAGCCGCTTTCCTCCTTTTGGTCTTTCCTTTTTGTTCTTTCAACATCTCTGATGTGCCAGGCTTTGAAACTGAACTTGGGGTAGGGTGAAGGGCAGGTGAAAGGGGAGGAGAAGGATGTACAAAAATGAAATCTAAAAACCAAAATCTGCCCTTGCTCTGGAGAGGGGCACAGCCTACTGAAATAGATTTTCAAATGAATAATTAGAACCCCACGGGACAGGGCTGTCACTGAATGGTGCCCAGAGGTGTATGGGAGCACAAAGGAAGGGGACTCATTGCTTCGGGGAGCCAATGTATGGGAGTTTGACATGGCATCCTGACGGTACAGGCCAGTGAGCTGGGGAATGAACAATGGAAAAGGAAGAAGGACACTCCTAGTTGTTCTGTCCTGGAAAAGGGATGATAATCTTTGATTCTACTCACCTCTCAGAAATGCCCTGAGAACAGATACACAAAACGGTAGACTCCAGAGTCCAACACCTCCCTGCATGCCAAAGCACTCAAGCCCCACCAGAAAAACGATGCCACATTAGTCTTAGAACTCCTGATGGCCTCTCTGCCCTGTGCCAGGGAATGCTTGTTAATCTTTTTTCCCTTGGCAAAAGGGAGGAGAAGACCCGCTCACAGCCGGCTTCTCTATCCCCTGCTGGCTCGTGCGAATGCTGGGACTGACACAGCTGTGGCGCGATGGCTCTCAGCGCGGCTGTGAGAGGGGCCCAGTGTGGCGCCGAAGGAGAGAGCATCGCCCTCCCAGGAGCGAGGCCGGGGCCCTCCTTCTCCCACCGTCGCAGTGGGGGGCCTTTCTTACACAGCTTCCCAGGAGACGCGAGCTCAGCCACGCAGTCAGCTTTAAATGCTCTTCCCAGGAAGAGACCCCTTACAGTCCACACGAGCTTAGAGCTGCCATGACACTACTCATGGCCTGTGTAAGGGCATAGGATCGATGGCATGTAGGTGTAGTGGCAAAAGAACCAGCAGACTTTCTAAGGCAGTCCAAAGCCTCAGAGTTATAGGGATTTGGTGTCTCATCGGTCAATAGCGAAAAAGATGAATGTATAATGCCAGCGGGGCCCTGACGTGGCGCTCAAGGCTATGACAAGCACTAGGGTTCTCATGAAAAGTCTTGCGAGCAAGAAGTGGAATGCTGGCCGTATTGTGTCCCATGCCATGTGACATCCCTAGGCCTCTGTTTCCTTATTTATGACGTGAAAGGTAAGGAGGGGAGGACTTGGATTGCTTGATCCTTCAGAGCTGGGTCTCATAGCCTGTGATGCCCTAACTTCACAATGTACACAAGACTCTCAAGCCAGGAGACTACATTTATTATATGGGAGTGGGGATTTGAAAGACTGATTTAATAGATCGTGGTTCTAAGAAAGCATTATATATGAGAGAGGTGTTGCGTTTAATAAGCTGCATTTGCGAGTAGTCGTCTTCACAGACAGCAGTTGTAATCAATAATTACAACTTTGTTGTATAAAAGCAGAAAAAAAGAGTTATAGGTAGATTAAATATAATGTGCATTACTCAGAATGGTGTAATGCTAATGTCTCCCCTGCTTGCCAGTGTCTTCAAGAATAAGCACCCATGTTCACAGAAGCATATTTAAAACAGCCAAAAGGTAGAAGCAACCCCAGTGTCCATCCACAGATGAATAAACAAAATGCAGTGTATACATGCAATGAAATGTTATTTAGCCTTAAAAAGTAAGGGAATTCTGCCTGACTCAGGCTACCCCCTGGATGAACCTTGAGGACGCTGTCTTAAGAGAAATAAGCCAGTCACGAAATGACAGACACTATAATGATTCCACTTATATGAGACATCTGAAGTAGTCAGAGTCCTAGAAACAGAAAACAGACTGGGGGGCCAGGGGCTGGGGGAACGGAGGAATGGGGAGTCAGCGTTTAACGGATGCAGGTTTCAGTTCTCCAAGCTGAAAAGTGTTCCGGAGAAGGGCGGCGGTGACGGTAACAAAACCATGAGAATGGACTCAACACCACTAAACCGGACACTTAAAGACTGTTAAGATGGTAAATTTTATGTGTATTTTATCACAATTTAAAATTTCAATTTAATTCAATTTTTTTAAAAAAAGAAAAGGGTAAGCATCAAAAAGGGTGTACGAAGCAGTGGGGTCGGGAGATGTTGTTGGTTTATGAGGCAGAAGGCCCAAGTTTTAGCCTTTTTCTCCCACTTTCTGTTTTGTGACCTACAGCATGTTGTTGTCACTTTTAGGGCCTTAATTTCTGTGCTCCTCAAATTAAAGATGGCAGTGATAGATTCATGATGTCTTCGGGGCAATTTAAGAGTGATAGAAGGTGTGCATTAAAGGCTTTTCCGAGATAAAAGGCAGGAAGGAGTGGTCTGTACACTCTGTCTGGTGCTGGTGGGGTCGATGTGTTTGGCTGTGGTGAGATGCTCCGTGCACGAGGCCGTTGTGCATGACGCAGGCTTGCTGCTCCTGCGAGAGCCTCAGCCTTTCGAATTGTTTTAACCCCCGTGGGGAGCACCCTACCCTCCCTGGGCTGCCACCCTGACTCACTCTGCCTGGCGGCCCAGAGCATGGGAATGGGGCTCAGCGTAGCCAAGTTCTTCCCCTGGGGAAGGCATTCTGAACCCCTGCTTCCTCCTTATCTCCCTCCAGTTCACCTACTCATTCACTCAGCAAGGATTTACTAAGCCCCTTCTAGGAGCAAGGTGCTGCTCTGAGCAGGTAGTCCCTCTTCCTTTGGAACATGTACTAGCACGGGGAAGATAGAAAACAAATAAATAGATAATATAATTTCAGATAACAGTTTATGTGCAAAGAAAGCAAATGGGATCATGCAGGAGAAAGTGACTGGGTGGAGGACCACTTCGCCCACAGAGACGCAGACTGAGGGCCCGGGGCGGGGCCCGGGAATCTGCCCTGTTCACCAGAAGGGCCGCGGTAACGCTGCAGCTGGTGCCTGGAGGACCCTTTTGGCATCAGTGCTGTAGGGAGTGTTCTGAGTGTGCGACCCTCGCCGCTGTGGTCTTCTCTGTGAGTGCTGGGCGTGGGCGGGAGTATGTTTTAGGGCGAAGGTTAACTGCTCTGTGCAGATTCCCACCTGAAGCTCCCTCTTCCTGACAGCCTTTCTCACTTCCAGCAGCTGCCTCTTCTGCAGGGATAGGCCTGGCCACCTGTTGGCTGTACCCTCAACTCAGAGGATTAATATGTTCTTATCCGAAATGAAAGAAAGAGGAGGAGGGGGAAGCAAAATTGTTAACATGGTTCTCCTTATCTCTCTTCTCCCAGATCCTTTCCTATCCCCCACTTTCCTGGGTCCTCCCCCTACCCTCTCAAATCCACTGTGAGCAGCTGCTGGCCTTCTGGCCCGATAGGCCTCCCTGCCAGCTGTCTGACGTCACACATCAATCTTCCATCTTTACTGCAAAGCTCTACTGATCAAATTTCACATTTCCAGGACTCTGGCCATAAAGCCCCTTTCTCTGGTATAATTAGTAATTAGAGAAAAAATGTTAGCTAACAGACACTCAATCCCCATCTGTCAAGTGAGGAAATTGTCAGTGAAGCAGAGGCCTGACTGCTCTGTCCAGGTGACAGACCACTCACGATCTGCTCTTCTGAACTAAGTGGTTCTATGGAATGAGAGAGCTCTGTCTCCAAGTGTCCATCTGGCTGCACCCATGTCTCTTTGCATCATTTTAAATAACCACTTCTTCCCTTGTCTCGTCTTCTCTCCCATACTGCTTCTTATGTTAAGTCGACGGGAACATCGTTAAAAGAAGTTGCTCTTACTGAAGCATTCTTCCTGGGCTGTCACTGGTACCTCCTCGCGGTTCCTCCTGAAAAGGTTGTTGCAGCTGCCAGTTGCTCAACAAAGGCTCATGACTAAGAATGGGAGGTGGAAATGTGTGAAGCCCACGCGATGCTCGCAGATTTGCCTTAGTGGGGACGTTTTTAGCTGAGGTCAGCCTTTGCTTATTAGTTTTTGTCACCTGTAAAAATATCTCATGAAATACTCCTCAGAGCCATGCTTTGTAGAGCTTGGATTTTAGTTTTCATTTAGGTAAACATGGGCCAATAACTCAGTATGGATACCTAAAACCCAGAAATAAACCTCCCCGAACCTAATGTGTTTTTCAAGAGGGGTGAGAGTTTGCTCTTCTCACTGTTGGCTGAACCACATAATGGTAGCTGGATATCTTTGGAGACCTAAACTTAATGAGGACATAAAAGCATAAAGGCAGTTCAGAGGACAATCATCAAGAAAGTAAAAGAATTTTAATCCTTGTCATCTGAAGAATGGTTGAAGAATTGGAAGATTCAGAGGAAGAATGTTAGTTGTTCTCAAAGGAGTCCGTGCACTGTAAAGGCGTCGACTCATTCTGCAGCACCCAGAGGTCAGTGTGGGATGACAGGTATAGGGAGTGGGTTTTAGCTGGATGTTTGGAGCACCGAAGTCAGAAGGTTTGGGATTGAATTCTGCTTCTGCCACTTATTAGTTGTCTGATGGTAGGCACATTTCTTAAGCTCTTATACTGCAATTTTGTCATCTGTGGGGTCGGGGTGATAATTATGAATTAAATGAGTTGTTACATGTAAATATTGCAACGGTGTCTGACACATGGTACACATTGGACTATTTATGGCATGATCCATTGCTGGGAATCTCAATATATCTCAAAGTGTTTCCCACAAAACATGACTTCTTGATTATGCCACCTGAGAAAAGGGTTTTGAAATCAAAGTGGCTGATTCCAGCCTTGAGATTCATGATACATAGGACAGTAAAAGAATGCAAGTTACTCTTATTTAACTGAACATCTCCCATTTGTATCACCATGGAATCCTCCTTTAGTAGAGAAATATATTGTGAAATATAGTGTTACACAAGACACAGCTGATTAAAAGCTCAACGACAGAATTGGCCAATCAGCTGTGCTGGCGGGAGTGACTACGTTTTGATGGGTTGCTTAGACTCGATTTCTGGAAGGGACTTCTGCTCTGATAAATCGATTGTCTCAGGAGAGCAAGTCACGCTGCATTTTAACACTGACACTGACAGCGGGAAGACACCATATGCGTCACTTCCCCAAATCTCTCTGCCTTGAAACTGACAGAAGTTTAGGACGCGAGTGGTGGAGAGAAAACAGAACATTTCATTCACTGAACATTCCTGGAAAAGACATGTTTCTGTCAGTCCCTGTGATAAACAATGGGGACCCAAAGATGACTGAGACTCTGCCCTCACCGGGTCTCAGCAGATGGAAGCTGAGCTGAGCGAGCACATGGGCTTTCAGTACAGTGGGGTCATTGCCTTAGTGGATTGTGAAATTATAAGGCTGAAAGAACAGCCAGGAGGGAAAATTAATTCTGATCAAAGGAGAGAGGTTCCTGAAGGTGAAGGTGGCTTCCTCCCAGAGCTCTCCCGTAAGGTAAAGGAGGATACATATTATAGGTGGAGACACGGGCCAGAGAAAGGAAGACTAGGGACCTGAGGAAGGTGCCAGAACAAAGACAAAAGGAATGTTTTTCTCGAAGACAAGAAAACATCAAAAGTGATGCCACGTTCAGAGATTACCGGGTTAATGGCGTAATAACCAAGAGGCTCTGAGGTTTCATGTTTACTTCTATTGCTTGAGACCTCGCTTTAATCAACTACGCCCTGTTTTCAACTATTTGAGTCTTGGCTTCATTTGAAAAACGGGGGAGGGATGGAGTAAGTTTCTAAGACCCTCTCCCTCTCTCATGTTCTCTGACTCCACGACAGTTTATAAGCTGGGACTCACATTGTTCTATGTCCCTACCACAGCCTAATGCCAGCCAACCCAGCCTATGAAATGATAAAATCTTCACCTTAAATCAACTACCTTTAATACCTAATTACTAGTTTTGTACTTTTCTACCCTCTTATTCATTTTTCTTTGTCATCCTTTACTTTTAAAAGGAGATAATTTAAACACAGAATTCCAAGTGTGGCCTCCCCTAGGGGTACAGAGATCATCCATCTTCTATTCACTGGCATGACGATTCTGTCTCCAGCTAATTCTGTTGCCACAAAACATTGCAAACTCATGTGTTTCTGGTTACTTGCTCCCAAATGCATTACTTTGCATTTTTCAAAGTTGAATCCCATTTCATTGTTTTCCACCCATATTTCTATAATCTCTTAATATCATTCATGTGTTCCCTGCCTGCCCACACTGGGGTCTGCTTCTTCTAGCTTGGTACCTTCTACATGTCCCATTAATCTTTTTTAACAACACTGGGTCTAACACTTTGCTCCATGTCTCTTTGCCTACTATCTCACAGCCCAACGTCTGGTCTTACTGATGGCACTCAGATCCTAGGTTGCCCTTGCCTCTTAGTCATGTACTAATTGCTTAATCCTTCCAGACTTTAACATCTTATAGTTGGATGCTATCATTAAAGTAATATGATTCAACATTCCCATTTTACAGATGAAGAAACAGGTCCAGAGAAGTTAAGTGTGTGGCTGGTAGGGCAGGGTGTGGAAGAACTGGCACTAAGGTTCCCACCTTCCAGACCAAGAGTGGAGAAGGCACATAAAGAATCTCGCCACCCTGCAGGTGGTGTAGGAAAGACAAGGAGAGGGAGAGGAATGGAGAAGGAATAATGTTAAATTCCCTTGCTCTGAGTAGAGCTGTACAACTGTGGAGCCGGTTAAATTCTCAGGCCCTAAGAGTCTAACTCATCCTGTGATGCATTTGAGATGCATTCACCATGCCAGGGCCTATGTCCTCTCCCTTTTTATGGGCCTGCAAGGGGGGCAGGATGGAGCTTATCTATCCCCGGCAGTTAAAGAGCCGTGTTCTAATGAAGAACAGTGTTCAAAATCTCTTCCTCCTTTTCCAGCTTGGTCTGATAGTATTTATTTTTAGCCAGATTCCTGGGATTCTTCTCCATTCTTCACTAGCCTTCGAAAATATAAGTGGTTTCTTCCATACACTGTTTCATGCCCCACACTGTAGCTTATTGTTTTCTGCTAATATTTGTGCATTCAGGATTTCCAAATACCCACTAAAATTATTTACAATTCATCTTAATTTGAACCACTTTTATGGCTTCCTAATTTACCAACATTTGCCTAATTTGTGCAAGAGATCAAAGAATTTGGTTCATTATTTTCTGTTGCCTGGTCATTACTCATTGACTTATTTAGAAGAATGATTTTTTTCACCAGTGTCTTCTCATATCACAACAATCATAAATGAAACATTTTTATTCTTTTTAGACTGTTATCCTAGTATTAAGTTATTGGTGTTTTTTTTTTTAATTTTTTAAAAATTTTTTCTGCAATTGTTTTTTCCTCCAAATCTTGACTGAGTCTAGGTCTATGTGACACCAAAACATCCAAATGAAAAAAAAAATTCAGTTGAACCACTCGGATGTTTCTCTACCAAATCTAGATGTTTGGCAAGTGTGGACAATACTCTGAGTGATTCCCCCACAGTCAACATTTTCATCTTAATGCTTCAGTTAATAAAGACACAGCTCGACTACATGTGCTCTGTGAAGAATGGTAGCTTCCAGTAGGTTCAACCCCTGTGTGAAGAGAACTTCTGACCCACTAGTCCGACCAAGGCTGGGGTGAAGTCTCTCCTCCTAGGTGCATGCAGTGGGCTTGGTACCATGAAGAATCGAGGGTTAGGGAGTAGGCATCTATCCCAAAATAAATAAATCCAGATGCAAAAAATTCAAGGGAGAAACAATCTTCCTTGAATCTTCCTTGGCTGTAGAACTGTGGTAAATATTTCTAAACACCCACACTATCCAATTCTTTCAGTTTGCATAATTTGCCTAACTTGTCCCTAATATAATTAAATGAAAAACACATACTTTGCATTTAGACATTAATTGTCATTCTGAAAGATTTGTAACACTGAACACATGGTGCCTTTTGCATTCTCTCAATATTCCAGTGAAAAGAGTTTCATTATCTTAATTTATGACTGGAGTGAGGCTTAGACAGTTTCATGGAAAAGGAAGAAAACATTTTAAGACTAGACCTGACTTTAGGATTATGGATTTGAGGGACTTTAAAGGTCTTTTAAGGAAAATCTCATTCCAATGTTTAAACTTATTCCCGATGTGATACCTTCATTGAGGGGTTATACAGGCAGGGAATGGCATTATTATTATTATTAATTATTATTATTATTATTATTATTATTATTTATTTTTATTTATTATTATTTTTTAAATTTCCTAAAAATCTACCTCTCTGTGGCTTTCGTCTGCTGAACGCTGACTTCTCCCTTGGCCCCAAAGAATAAGTCAGGCTGTCTTTTTACATCACCGGTATTTGAAATAATTGATCGCATCCTTTATCCCTCACCACCCACTTGTCCTAAAACTTCGGCCAAGACGTCTCTTCTCCAGCCACCTCGGTCCCCCCTATCATGAAGTCTGAGGCTCTTCTCTGAATGTGTTCCAGTGTGTGTTTCTTGTAAAGCCCTAAACACAAGGACGGCCGTGCCTCCTGGAGACTGCCCTCCCCTGAGCCTCTGACTCTGCCTGGAGTCCTCAGCACACCACCACGGTGGGAGGGGGCCCCCACGAGCCAGACTGAGTTGGCTTCCACCTGGTCCATTTCACCCCCAAGTCATCCTCACTTCAGAAGTCCGACTTTATGATGGCAAACTAAACCTTAAGTGACGTCTCCTTCCAACACAGTTAACTGCTCCTCACAGCAGCAGCCACTGCCACCCACCTTCTCTTGGCACAGCTCCAGGACAAGGTGAGGGCTCTGAAACTTTTACACAGCACTAAATAGGTCAGAGACTCTGACAGGTACCCTGGACCACCTAACGATGGAAAATTTGACCTGGCAGGCGCTGATTCTGGCACTCAGGCCAGAGCTGGGCAGCAAATGTGCATGCTCCCTCTTCGTGCCGGGGCAGGGTGGGTGGTGTGGCCCCTTTCCTCATCAGAGCGCTGCTGAGGCTCTTACACATCTATAGTCTCTTTACAGCTTCTGGCCGCCATTCTTGGGGCCCCAGTGGTGACTCCCCAGGTAAGAACAACTGAATTTTCCTCCCGCCTTTAGCTTTTCTCCAGGTATGGTGTAACATTGCCCCATCCAGAATTGAAGCTTTGAATTGTGGTTTGTACCACTAGCACCTTGGGTTTATAAAAAAGGGTAAAATTTCTGCCTTGTACTGTGACTATAAAAACCCTTAACCTAATTTTCTAGCTGAGCCAATTTCAAATTAAATAGTTTCATGTCAGGAACATCAACATCTGGACAAGACTCTAACAGATCCTGTGATAAATCAGCAGCTGCTGTGGGCTAAAGGTCACTCTAATTCCAGATTCTCTGCCTGGAAAACACCGAGACAGTAAATAAAATTACCACACAGATTCTGTAAAATCCACAAGGGATTCGCATGGGAGAGAGTAGAGGCGAGCAGGACAGTCTTGGGTGGCAAAGTTGACAATCCCTGTGATGTTGCCATTAGCTTGAGTGAGGGGAAGGGGGTGCCACCCAGAGGTGGCGGGGTGGCTTCTGTTCTTAACTTGTGCCCCCTCACAGCAGAACCTGGCACATCACTGCATCCCCCAAACTGACCGATAGCTATAATGATGGCAGACATACTGGGGGCGCTTAATGGGGAAGAGAGTTTATATCACAGACCATGTGACGAAGCTTCATAAAATCCAGGTTAAGCACCCCAGCCCGTTCCTAAGAGTTCCCCCTGGGTGCCTGCTGTTCTACCCTTCTCTCCAGTGCTCCTCAGAGAACCACCCCCCCACCCCACCCCCGCAGCTCCTGCTCTCAGGGAAGGCCGCAGCCCTACCCCGGGCCATCCTGGTGTTCCTCTCCATCCTCATCCTTTATAGAGCACTGACCACCTTCTCAGCCTCTAACTGGAACCCCTGACCCATGCAGCCAGCTAAGGGCCCTTCTTAGGGTCTGCTCATCTTGGGAGGGATAAGAGTGGGGGTGGGGTCGTGACTAGCAAAACATTTTCCTAGACATGATTTTCCCTGAGACATAGGTAAATTATTTATGACTATATCTAGTACATAGTATATTACAAAAATGGTAGATTCTAGCATTATTATTAAATAACATCATTTTAAAAAGGAAAAAAAAGCTATGATACTCATCTATCTATTCTCTTTGGACCTGAAATTTACATCAATTTAAAGGAATTCCATCCTCTGTGATTCCTAAGCTTTGGCGTTCAAAAGACTAACCTAGTGGGGACCTCAAAAGTTCCTGCAAGATTCCAATTCTGTAGATCTGGTCAGGGACCCAGGAGCCCGTATTTTAACAAGCTCCACTGGTGATTCAAATGTAGGTGGCTTATGGCCCATCTTTGAGACATTCTGTCTCAGGACTTCCAACTTCTCCCTACTATCCATGCATTTCTCCCTCCCACCCAGACTGCCAGATCAACTTTTGTGAAGCCCGATGCTGACCATTTCCATGTCCCAATCCTCTGTGCTTGTCCTTCTCACTGTACCTTACTGTGCCCACCCTAACCTTTCTTGAGTCTCACCAGAATTATTCCAAGTCATTACTAACCACCCTCCCTGCTCCTGCCCTTACCTCCTTACAATGACACAAAAAAGCAGCCTCAGATGCCACAGAGGCATCTTTCAGTAATAAAATCTAGGTATTCTTTCTGCTCAAAACCCTCCAGTGGTTTCTGATCTCATTCAAAGTGAAAGTCCTCCACAGCCTCTGTGACCTCTCTGGACACTCCCTCCTTCACTCCGCTCCAGCCACAAAGGCCAGGCCAGGGCCACTCTGCTTCCTGTCCCCTTTCTCCTGGAACAGAGGACGTGGGTTTTGCTAACCAGAATGATATTCTCGAATGTGGAACATCATGCACGTGCCCGAGAACCCATGGGAAGGCTCTGTCCAGTCAGAGCCAGCGGTACGGCCTAGATGGCTTTGGCTGTTTTCTCACCACCCCCGCTGGACCATGAGCTTTCTAACAGGGATGCAGGTGTCCAGCTGCTTTGCCCACCATTCCTCTCCTCTTCCCAGTCCGTGTGGAACCCAGAGCTCAGACAATGTTTGCTGGGGAGGCGATGATGTTACTGCGACATAAAGAAACTGCCCTGCTCCGCCCCCGTGAGAGATACGGATTCTCTCCACACACATGCCAGTTATTTCTGTCCTGTCCTCTTGACCCCAGCGCTTGGTTTCATGCCACTGGGCCCATCAGGCCTCAGGAGTCAGAATGAGGGAGGGTGACTGGATTAGCACCAGCCCATTCCATTGGGGAAGAGAAAATACGGATGGAAACCAATTTCCTTTTGATAACTGGGTAGGAGCATTACACTTTTTATAGAATCACTGAAAGTCACACTTGAAACAAAAGGTAAATGGTATCCAGGTTGTTTTCTTTTCTATTGATACGTGATTTCCTGGCAAGTGAGTGACCTGCCTCTGCCCAGACAGCCCCTTCTTCTAACGCAGCCTTTTGGCAGCCTGAATTATTTTTTAAAATGATCCTCATACTAAGCCCAGACCCACTTCCTGTCACTCGTAGATCTAGACCTACCACCCAGAATTACTCACTTCTTAAAAAGATGGTACACCACAGCTTTGTATAGGTGCTAGCACATACTAAATCCTCAAATACGGCTATTTTTTTTTTCCACATATGGTCTCCACTCTCATAATCATTAAAGAGAGTAATCAGTTCCTCTCTGGGAAAGTTCTTCATAATGTAATTTCCTTTTAATAAGAGCTTTTCCTAGTTTTATGCTAGACCCTACCACTCGGAGACTTCTGAATGTGGTTCAAAGAGTAACGGCCACTGTCACTTCACTTCCACTGTACCGAGATGGTGCCCTTTCCTCCGGGTGATGAGAATGTGCCTCTGCCTGGAGCCAAGGACTGAGGGCTTTGCTGAGGCTACGGTTTTGGGTCCCCAGGATAACCTTTAGGGACTCAGCATCAATAAGAGTGAGAGCTACAGTAACTACAGGAATTTACGAATCAGCTATGGTAAGACTTCCCTCCTCCCCTGTTCTAGTCGTACCTTTGAATTTCACTGACTTTCTGATTCGAATGGTAACAGCCAATCTTTGACCAAGCTTCCCTCCCCTTGGGGTATCAGATGGACGAGGACCACAGGCTTGCTAGGTGTCAGTACATTCTGCTGTCATTTGGCTCCTTGAACCTTTCCTTGAACCTGACTGACAGTGAATAGCAGCTCTAGAAATGTTTGTTGGGCTGAAGTTACAGGGAGCAGACCCTTACCATGTGGACATGCCGCTTCCCACCAGCTTCGTATCAGGCCGGGCTCGGCTGCCTCGTCAGCGTTCGTAGGAACACTGTTGTCTGCATCACGTGGGCTGCGTCTCTACAGGATGTGCAGAATAAAACTTCCTAGGGCACCTGAGAGCCTTAGAGACATGCTCCTTTTGAGCAATTGGTTTGTTCTTATCTTACAGACACGTAATTGATTATCATTCCTTCTTTTTTTCCTGGTTTCTAGGAAGCTCAGAGTCAGGTTCGTAGTGCATCTGCAGCAAATATACAGGCGCTCATGGCCTTCATGTCCTATTTCAATCATTTTCTATATTAATCATTAATTATCTTAGTTGTTCTACTATTTTCCTTTCCATTAATTTTTCTCTCTTTAAAAACACCTTTATACTAGATGTCTTTTTGTCATCTTCCTAAAACCCTTTTAGAATAGGGAAAATATTAAATAAATAAATAATAATCCTTTGCTGTCACAGGAGTTCCCACTATGCTTGTCACACCAGCCACTATCTGCAGAGAATCTAGGAAATCTGAGGGCCCAGAGATGCAGGACTTCCCTTACAGAGGGAACAAAGAAACGAGACTGTAGCTAGCAAGTGGCGGTAACACCCAGAAGCCCACCCAGAAGCCCAAGAACCACTGGTAGACTTCCCAGGGTAAACGACTCCAGGCGAAGTCAGTAGTCAGACATGCCCCACCCCTGGCCTGGTGTTCTCATTCTATGCATGTAGCTAGATGCTCAGGGGGTGTCGACTGGTACAGCTGTCCCCAGCTGGTGACTTTAGTACCACACAAGCCAGCAGCTGGGGAGAGAGAAACACTGTAGCTTGACTACCTCTGCTCAGAAATGCCATCAGCTTTAAACATCTCCTTGGCAGAGGGAGGTTTCCAGACATCTTGGGCTCATTTGTTCAATTATTAGCTTCCCACCATGAGTCAGGCATTGTGTTAGGAAGTCTAAGGAATACAACTGGGGGTGATGTACAGACTTCAAGGTAAGCAAAGTAAGCCTGATACATAAATAACCCCTAATATAAGATGAAATGTGTTAAGTGCCAAGAAGAGGCATAGGTAAACTCTTAGGGTAATTGAGAAGAGAAAAGTTTCCTTTCAACTAACAGATCAGAGGGTCTTTCAAAGAGTCTGAACTGCATCCCAAAGTGGGCAAAGTTTGTTATTAATGAGGTAACTTTTGGAAACTGCCAAAGGATGGGGGCTAGCTGCTGGTGGGGCCAAACATGTGCAGTCCCTCTCTCTCACCAACTTCTGGGGAGGGGAGAGGGGCTGGAGATGGAGGTAATCACCAACCGCCAACGATTTAATCAGCTGTGCCTATATAATGAAACTGGAAAGGACAGGAGCCTGAGAGCCTCCAGGCTGGTGACCACGTGGAGGGAGGCCTGGGGGAGCAACACGCCAGGAGACGGCGTGGAAGCTCTGTGCCCTGTCCCCCCACACCTTGTCCTGGGCCTCTCTTCCATCTGGCTGTCCCTGAGTTATATGTTCTTATAATAAACCATGATCCAGTAAGTAAGAGGTTTCTCTGAGTTCTGTGAGCCTCTCTAGCAAATTAATCAAACCCAAGGAGCGGGTAGTCGGAACCTCCGATCTACAGCTGATAGGTCAGAGCACAGGCAATAACCTGGGCTTAAAACTGGCATCGGAAGTGGGGGCCAGGGTGGTATAGTCTTGCAGGGCTGAGTGAGCCCATAATGCATGGGACCGTATGCCACCTCCAGGTAGCTAGTGTTAGTGAGTTGAATTGCAGGGCACCCAACTGGTGTTGAAGAATTGTTTGACAAGGGGAAAAAATCCTCACGTTTAGAAATGCTACCAGAATTGTAGGTGCCAAAGTCAAAAAATATTGTAACTATTAGTAGAGATTTTAAAGATAATCAGTATAATAACTTTTAAATAACAAATGTAATGATAAATTCTAATACTTCTAGTAATCCTCCATTTTGCAGACCTCTGCTATAGACAAATGCTATCTTCCTGGTTTTGAGATCCAATTCCACCACAAGTAAGAGTGTAATCTCAGATAAATTAATTAACTATAATTTGTCACTGTATTTCCTCACTTATAACATAGATGTAATAATAGACTTCTACTTCATAGCATGTTTATGAGGCTTTAATGAGTTAAACATTTATTGCTTACCCTGGAACCTGGTAAGCAATAAAGTCTGTGCTTGTTCTTGTTGCTATTGTTACTATTATAATTATTATTTAGCATATATTTACTGAAATATCTATGGCACATCCTGCAGATAACAGGATGAAGATTTAAGATACTATAAATAAAAGCCTATCAAGAAGTTACTACAATATCCTCTGGCTGCGTAGAAGGACTAGCCACATCTTCACTTTTCACAGTCTGCATGAGCCTGGGCTGAGCAGCATAGATGAAAAAGCCCTGGGCCCTGAGAATACTACACAACCAGGTACTGTTCCTGGCTCAGCCGCCAACTAACTTAAATTTGCTCCTCGAATAAAACGGTGCTAAAAATGCCCACTTTGCAAGAGGATTGGGAAGGAAATATATCAGACCACAGCTGTCGCGGGGCCAACATAACGTCTAGAAAACACGTTTGAACCCATGAAGTCCACTTTTCTTGTGCCTGGACAAAACTAGTTTGGTCATTTGGGACATGGTCAGGCCCTTTGGTGGGAATGGCTGAGAGAACAGTAAGGCCAGAGGTATTGCTCTTGATGGGCTCGTGGCGGAGGCCGCTGCAGGCAGATTTCTCTAGCCATCACAGCACCGTGGGTTAAAGGAAGGAAAATATTGATACTTTATTGAATTACTCCTATCGGCCGGATCATGTGTCACCGCTGCGATGTAAACAATGAGCCGGAGCAGGAGGAATGCACAGTGGAGACAAGTGAGATAAGCCTTCCCAGCCCTGACTCCTTCAAGACCCAGTAATTTGCTTCCTTTATTTAATTACAAATTAATTGAAAACACTCCCCTGCTGATAAAACAATACTAGTTCCCGATTTGTTGATAATAGCCTAATCCCCCTGTAATAGTCCCACAGACACCATCGAATGATTATGTCATCAATTTTACACTTGCAGGGTCTGGATAAACATGGCTGCCTGAGGTTCAGGAAAAGGATAAACAGAGAGAAGAGTGCTTCAGGAAGGCCAACTTAGAGGTAAGTTCGGTGTCAGATGGTTCTGGGACAATTCCCAGTTCTGTCAGTCACCAGCTTAGGAGGCATTGTGGAGACCTTGAAGATTATAAATACACGAGAATGTCTAACGCTGTGCTTTTCACATAGTGCGGGATTCATTAATGTGAGCTGGGTTCTTTCTCTTTTCCTCTCCTCCTCTATGCAGTTAGGGGAACTCACGCTTTGCTTAGCAGTTCAGAAGGCCATCTTAGTCCCAGGAGATCAGAACCTATAATGATACCCTCTCTAGCAACCAAAGCACCTTATCAATCTGGTCTGAAACCACCAGCGCAATTTGCAACCCGTGGTCACTCCTTCCTGAGTGCTATACACTTGCTTATGCTTGATCATCAGATTGTCACACCTCTTGAGAGAGCGATCCCATTGTGTGAGGTGGGAGCCAACATTACTGACTAGCAAACCTCGTGTATCAGGAAGACTGCTCAGCCCCGGGTAAGGCAGCTGGAGAGACATTACTTGAAGACAGGTACACATAGGAAAAGGTGAAGCAGCTTCCCAAAGCAGAACATTCACTTTATAAGAGTAAGTAAGAATGAATTAATGCTAAAGCTCAAAAAGATTTGGGAGGATAGGCCATTAATTAGGACAAGCTATATGGTCTCTTTTAAAACAAGAGTCATCTCTCCATTATGATTGTCAGAATAATAAGATTTTACCAGGAAGAATAATTTACTTTCATATACTTTTATAGAGAGCAGAAAGTGAGATGTTATATCTTTATTTCAGTGGTTGAAACTTTGCAAATAGGGCAGAAGAAAATCAGACGCTGTCTTTGCCTATATTAAGAGAGAAGAAGGACTGGCTTCTCATAGTTTTCATCTTCAAAAAGAAAACGGGGAAAAGGACACGGGCATGTCTACGAAGCAGAGAAGTACATTTCTTTGAGACTGATCCAGGAAACACTGAGGATTCGAGTTTCATAGTTCTCAAACCACTTTCCATTCTCCTACCGCCCCCACACCCCAACCTCGGGAAGAAGACCAAAGACAAGACAGCAAGGGAGGTCTTCTTCATCGAGACAGAATCGCAACCCTTATTAAATGTTCATGTCTTTTTTGCAGGAGTAATTTTTGAGATTGTCTAAAAGAAACTGAGCTCTGGTTAATGGAAATGGGGTGGGAAGATGATCAATATATAAGTAAACCCTCAGTCAGGAGATAAGGGACTTATGGAAAGTGTATTTACATGGAGTCAGAAAGAATTACTTGCTCCCTCTTTCTCTGCAGCACATGGCGTATGCCCTTTCACTGTGCTTTTCATATGGCATGTCTTATTCTCCTCTAGGCATTAAGCTTCAAATCATTTTTGAGTTTCCTTCACCCAGTGAATGTCTGACACATAGCTGAAAATCAGTAACTACTTGCTTTATGAAATGACTAAAGAAGAAAAAAAAAAAACATAAGAAAAGAAACAAGAGAACCAAAAATTCTTTTAATCATAAAAATGTTCTCTTCAAATTTAATCAGAAAGTTAAAGCTGATTTTGCGTGTATTATAAGTAAACACATAATGTTTTGGGATCTGAAAGTTGATAAGTCAGCATCACCTCATACAACTATTTAAGCTACACACAGACATCGCCGGAGTCAGAGCCACAACAACTTGCAGCATAGTGCAAACAACGGTTTCACCGAGGTGAAGATAAAGTAAACTTCTCAAATTCAAAGCATGTTTAGGCCAAGCCTATCACCCTGACTGAGTGACTAATTTGCTATATTGAATCAGATCATCTAATTGGGAGAGCCAAGATAAAAATACTGATGGCAGAATTCAGCAATCCAGATGTCTGCTAGAGCTCATCTTGCTAAAATCAGAAAAAGCATCAGATAAATTTTCGACTTGTCTGGCTTATAATTTCAAATATGTTTAGTGTATAGAAATCAATGAAGGGACTTAGTCCACAGTTTCATTCTGACTAACCAAAAATAATGGGCTTACATCAATTAGCATGTGTTCACCTACAAGAGCCTTAATATCTGTGTATCGTTTAAGGAAATACATCAGCTCACATAAATGGCAGAGCAATGAAGGGGGAAGATTTCTGAGTTGGTTCATCCAATGGCTTAACGTTGTCATCAAGAATTCTGGGCACTCTCTTCTGCTGAACTACCGGCCTTGTCAGTTTCGCCTTAAGTCTATGTGCTATTTGAAGATACTCTGAATATTTTCAGAAATAGACTCAATCATTCGTATTTCTAATTTTATTTCTAATACTTTTGCCATCACTTATTGCTTTTCCTAATTGCTTGTGATTTTTTTCTTTTGATATATTGATGTAGCAATGGAGCCGTATAACTGGACCTTGAGGTAACTAAATTGCTTCTGCCTGTTCATCCATACCTGCTTTCTCTGCACACACACAGATGTTAAAATCGTAGCTGCAGCTGAGTAATAGAAGGCTCTTTATCACAGGACTCATGAAAGAAATACTGAACACTCAAGGCACTTCAGCTGATCACTTTGCAACATGCTAAAGCAAACTCCTTTAAGCAACCACTGCTTTTGCTAAATTCTGTATGTAAGTACTACCATTTACAAATTACAGAGTTCAGGCTTTTGTTGTCATTGTTGTTGGAAGAGACTTTTAAACTTGTACTAGCTATGGCTTCAGTGTATTTCAGCATTTTTTCTATCACAAGGTACTTGTCAAATCAACTGGGTGGTAAAAGTGGCCTCCGGTTTTTGGTAGTCAGTCTGTGATTGTTACATTAATTTCTTTCTGAACACCCTGTTGAAGGGTGTGAATAAAGCATCTTATGCTTAAATTGCTGACTGTCTCATTCTCAGTGACAACTGTATAACATTTTCTTGATCTACAACTATTTCTTCAGTGAGACTTACCTCTTTTGTTAGCTTAGCTGTATGAGACCCAAAAATCTTCCAGCAGAATAATAACGTAACAGCATAGCTTAATTTATCTTTGACCTGCCATTTTGTAAAAAGTTAAAGAAGATTTGTGTTTGCTTTTGCAAACTGTCTATAGCAGTGTGGACAATTATTGTTAAAAATACCACTACTCTATCATGTAATTAGATTTTTGTTTGACTAATATATCATATTTTCTTGAATATTAGAGATATATTAAACAATAAAATTATGTTATTCCTAAACATAATTTAAAATATTATGGTATATATTTATTAACTTCACCATTTCTACATTAAATTTTAATCATTCCCAGGATCGAAAGGCACTTTAACCATGATGATCAACAGTTTCTCTACCTTAAGCTGAGGTCTCCTATTTGGATCATATCCAGGATAAGAATATGGGACTTGGGGCTGTAAATATCTACAATAATTCTACTGGTGCCATGGATGATAATGAACAAACTACAAGACATCATTTTACCATCTTGGGAGACTGGAGATATGAGACCAAATTACAGTCACTTTCTGAGCGGAAACGATGCCAGGACACAGCATTTCTGTACTGCGACATGCAATGTGATACTAACACAGACATCGACGGGCTGCTAGGCCCCCTTTATAGCTCCACAGAGACTTCAAGAACACATCCTTGGATGGGACAGATTTCATATCTGCATCCCTAGTTCAACGCAGCTTCTCCCTTAGTTCTTCTACAACAATTTTCAAAGTTTATTATCTGATTTAAGTAGACAGAATTCCAAAAAACTCACCCACACTGTTTTCAGTTGGTTAGCTTAATTGATGTGTATTTGAATTCTGCATTCTTTGTATCTCCTAGACCGGTTCTGGTCACAATTCTAAGGACATTTTAATGTCTTTACATTTAGCTCTGGCCAGAACTCTGATATCATTCTGTCGAACTGTGAATTTCTGTACTTCATTTGGCATTTGAGCCACAGTTTTAAAGACAGAAACTTTACAAATCAAGAAAGTATAATTTCTAAACAAGAGAATGTTGCAAACAATGATGTATTCTCTTCTCCTCTGACGCATTGTCAGCCTTCTCGATGGGACCCACTGATTTTTCCTGTGTGTTACGTAAGAACAATACTCTTTTTAGTCCATTTCCCTAGACAAAAGGAAATATGCTGATGTCAGGCAGCTCTAGATCAATTTACTAAAACACAATTCCCTAAAAACCAATTTGCCAAATGGCTAATTTACAGAATTGCTAATTAACTAGATTTACTTAACTTTAAAAAACTATTTATAATGTTTACAGTGATTCGTAACAGCTTTTGGGAATTTCCATGAAGATGGCTGATGGATTTTCTTCTTGTGCTCACAGCAGTGTGCTGAGGAACGCTCAGCCGTTCCCAGCCAGGTCCCTGCTGCTGTAGCTGGAGGGGGCAAGGGCGTATGAGAGGGGTCCCCAGAATGGAGAGGGCTGGGACAAGAGCCAGCACATGGCGCAGACTGGACTGTCAATCCTTTTGAGGAGCGGGTGCCAGAGGGAGAGACTCTAGGGCAGGAAAAGGAGAAAGCAGAGGGACTAGTACCTTGAATACATTCCTTTTTTCTTTTTTATTGAGTTATAGTTTACATAACAAATGGCATATATGTAAAATGCTCAATTTTTAAAGTTTAGGTATATGTGTACACCCATGAAACTATGACTGCAATCAAGTTCATGAACACAGCCATCACTCCCAGTTTTCAATCAGACATATCTGAAGCCATCTGAAGTTGTCCTACAGATCACTGAATTCTTGTTGGTGTTTTTCAATTTTTTTCTGTCTGGGTTTCATTCTGGATAGACTGGCTTAAATATACCACCAATGGCAACCATGGGGTTAAAGAAAGATGCATAGACAAGCCTAAGATAATTTCCAACTTATCAGTCTGGAAGACTGGGAAAATGGTGGTAGTGTTAAGAGAAATTAGAAGTCAGAAGAAGCAGGTCCAGATGGGGATCTAATTCTCAAATGAAAAGATCCTGTTCAGAAAGACGGAATGAGACGGGCCTCCAGCAAATGCAGTCTAGGCATAGGAGATCGGAACCAGAGTTTGACCTGGGGCGCCACCAGCTCGTGAGTGTCAGGGGGGTCAGTTAGGATGAACCGAGCACTGAATCTTGGGGGAAGCGCATACACTTAGGGGGCACAAAATGTTTGGAAGGTGTTTCCTAGCTTAAGACGCACCTAAAAGTGAGAATGATGTACATAAAAATGGTGTAGTGCAGTTAAAAAGGCACAGGCTTAGGAGCCAGGTAGACGAGAGGGCTTGTACCAGCTGGCCTGTCACTAATTCAAGCCCTTTCCCAAAATTTTGGGCCTCATTTGCCTAACTGTATCACCTTTCTTAACCTCTAATGTTCTGTTTCTTCATTTAAAATGGAGATTACATAGCTACTCATAAAGTTATTATGACTACTAGTCAAGTAACAAAGTATAAGCATGAACAAGCTTGCCTCGCTTCCTCCTGTCTCTTTAATTTTGAACAGTGAGGCAAGTTTTCCTCCTGCCCCTCCATGAAAACGTGAACACATCCCACGTATTAGTCTGCTATCGCTGCTGTAATAAATGACTTCAGACTTGTGGCTTAAAACACACATTGATTATCTTATAGTTCTGGAGGCCAGAAGCTTTAAAATGGGTCTGCATGGCTGTGTTCCTTCTGGAAGCTCCAGGGGAAAATCTGTTTCCTCGCCTTTTCTAGCTTCTAGAGGCTACCTGAATTCCTAGGCTTATGGTCCCATCCTCCATCTTCACAGCCGGCAGCCAGTAACTCCCTCTCTCCCTGTCCCATTGCTCCTGGAACTGCATTGCCTCCCTATCTCCCTTATGAGGACCCTTGTGATTTCAGTGGGCCAGACTGGGAACTCCAGGCTAATCTCTCCATTTCAAGATTCTTAATCCCATCTGCAAAGTCCCTTTCACCATTTCGGGTCACATATTCACAGGTTCTAGGGATCAAGATGTGAACATCTTTGTGGGCCATTATTCACCCTATCATATCCCAATACTTTTCTAGTACTCTCAGGTAATCCATGTGCTAAATCCTTTAAAGTCACAAATATAGTTTCAGTTCAGGAACTTTCAAGTAATAATCAAAGCCAAGCTTTATTGAAACTTGATGCTTCTACTCTTCTGTGGCTAGAATGTGGCTACTTTACTCTTCGTAGCCTTCTCCACAACTAACCACTGCTTCTGATTTCCCTGGGTGAGGGCAGTGGGGAGAAGGCAGAGGTAAAAGGAAATAGAAAATCTGGGGAGGTCTCGAGTCAGCAGTCTGTGGACCTGGCGAATATTTAACGATTTTGCCTTTCCTGGGTGCTTTTCGGGAACTCTTTTGGTGACGCCACTCTCGGCCATCACTAGGGTCCCCTTACTTACAGGTTCTTTCCCATGCATTCACAGTCGCCCTCTTGCACAGCCGCTAGGCATCCAGGAGCCTGCCTCTAGCTTCCCTGCTGCTGAGGGCCCCGTGCCCCTCCAGGCAGTTCACTCCAATCACCTGGCTCAGAGGAAGTAAGTAAAGGCTTTGCCCTGACTGGAGTGCAGTCATTTCCCATACCATACCACAGCCCTCCACTGTTTCAGCCAGAATCCGTTCGTTTATGTTGCTCAGAAGTGGCTCAAACACCAAACCATTACGCCTCCAAAGTTCACAGGAATTATATTAAGACCCACATTGGTCTCCTCAGACTCCCTCCCTCCGCATCTGGGATTAGGAGGTGGTGCTCTCACCCCTCTCCCCCTTGGAGGGGCCGGGTGGGAGACAGATGGCTCTCTCCAAAGAAAATCTCTTCAAATATTTACCTCTTGAACATTTATATCCTTGACGTAGGTGAGTAAGTGAGCCCTAGATGAGGTTTTAACATCTCCTTTGCCACCTGTACAGACTAGAACCTGTTGTTTCTTGGTGGCTCGGTATCAAGTTCCTCTTTAGCATCCCATTAGATTTGTCAAACGTCCACCCCAGTGTTTGGCATAAGGAAAACACTCAATTAATGTTCATTTCCTTCTTTCTAAGGAGCCCAATATAAAACATAATTACAGCTATATAATTAAATTAGTCATATGTTTTGAAATTTTCCAGATGGAAACACCAAAGAAAGTGTAAAGCACTAAAGAGAAATTTTCATCCTCTCTCTTCATTCTGGGTGGCTGGTAGTCCTCTTAAATGGAGTGCTGACAAATTCTGATGTGCCTTTCCCTGGGACCAGTGCTGATGACAGGCAAATACAATCTGACGTTATTCGGAGCTGCAAAATTTCCCCTTGTCCAGGCGACAGGCACATCAAACTGATTATCTTGGCTGCTCTGCACCTTTTAATATTTTAAAAGTACAGCAGATAAACTAAAATTTTAGTATGTATCATTGATGCCACTGTCCTGCAAACTTAACCTATCACAACTCTTTTGGTGTGCCTAGATGAATTGACCCTAGATGAATAAACAACATGGTTTTACAATGCCTCTGTGATGGGCAATCACAGAGCAATGGACGGTTGGGTGGCCGAGCTAAGTGTACTGGAGAGATGGATGACAGCTTAAGGTCTGGTTTTATCACTCACTTGATGCTTGAGTTGGATGGGTCGGCCAGGGCCTGGTTTGATCTTTTTGGAAGGGCAATCCACTAGTTTGCCAGACACTCAAGAGCAACTAGACCCGATGGACCTCCGCATCTAACAAAGCTGTCGACATCCACCTCGAAGCATTCCATGCCTCCACACCAAACAGGAAGCATGAAAGATAGAATAGCCAACTAACACGGCGCATTTCTCTACACGGACTGATGCTATTTCTTCTAGCGAACTCCAACAGGTGTTTACAAAGATTTTAACAAAACTTTAGCCTCAGAGTCGTAATTTACATGTGCATACAATTCTGGAAGCTTATTAAGGGGAAGACTGCGTTTTTCATTTCATCTTCTCTTCTGTCACCATTCTATGAGTTCAGTATCTATGCTGAAGATCCTTCACGTCTTTAGGTTAAATGGGTAGATGTGGAATAACAGGATCAAGGAGTATACGCATCTTTAAAACTTTTGAAATATATTTCCCAATTACCTTTCAAGATAATTGATACCAAGATGTAGTTCCTGTAGAAGGATATAATAGTTCCTGGTTTCTCAGGTTTTTATTAATACTGGTAAGTTCTGTTGGCTCTTGATTTGGGGAGCTCCCATGCACTCTCACACTCTAGCTTCGTTCCTTCTGCTGTGATAGCTCAGGAATGGATATTGGCCATTACTTTGCATTCCCATGACTTTGTTTTGGATTCGTGTATCAAGGTTTGGCATAATGTTCAGAGTTTATCTTTCTTTTGGACCACCAATCCATCTTTGATGATCGTCACTCTTATCTCAACCCCCCACACTTATTATGACTGATGTGCGCCTCACGGCCATAGAGTAGAACTGAGATTCTGGGATGAGGCCCTGAGGAACAAGGCAGAGACCCATTTCCCAGTCCTGGTTAACATCTTAGAGTAAATGCAGAAACTAATGAAGAGATCCAGAGCTCCGTAAATTTCCCCAAGGTCAAAATTGGTCTCAGAGCTAAAAGGAGGACTGAACTGTTGGAAATGGGAGGAAGAAGCAATTGGATCTATCTGTGGATATAAAAGGCAAGAATTAAGAAAGTCAAGATTGCCCAGGTTTCTTTCCTTGCCCTCCTCCTCCTCTCTCTAAAATCTCACCCTTGGTTATCTTACCAACTCTTATCATTTCAAATATCAGTTTGTACAAATGTTCACCTCTAGCCCTTTGCTCCAAATTCTAGTCTGGTTTAACAACTGCCTAATGAATGTTCTCATCAGTGTGTGTGTGTGTGTGTGTGTGCGCGCGTCTGTCTGTCTGTCTGTCTCACATATCTTGAAGCTTTCAATTTCAACATGCATAAAAATTAAATTCTCTATTTGTTTACTTTGCTTTCCTCCACATTGAAAAAAAAAAAAAAAAAGGCACACAAAGATGAGCCAGCAGTTTCTGCCCATAAGCAAGCAGCTCACAGGTTGGTGGGAACAACCGACAAGCGACAAGCGCACAAAGACCACAGCAGTGTGGCAAGTGTTCTGCTGGGGTGGGGCCATAGGACCAAGCTGGAAGCGATGCCTGTGACAAACGCTACGCAGGCAAATTAGGAGAAGTTTCACTGAGGGGTTGATATGAAGTTAGGCCCTTGTTTCCAAGAGGTTCTGGAATTTGCTGTCCACAAGAAGAATGAGTAACCAGCTATTTCTAATATGAGGGATTCATCTTTAGTGAAAAGTGGAGGTTGGAAAGGTAAATCACTCTGGGCCCTTTGCAGGAATGGCACAGGGCTGAACCGAAAGTCACAGAGTGTGTGTGTATGGGGGGTGTGTGTATGTGGGGCGGGGGGTACCCAGTCCTTTCCTCCAGCTACAAGACCATCAGCAACAATATCAGCAATCACAATAGCATCGATGACTAACCCCTACGTAACACTTATTATGTGCCAGGCACTGTTTTAAGGCTTTTCATAGGCAAATTCAGAGGTAAGAACAGGGGCTGGTGGAGTAGGCCCAGATAAGGATTCGCATGTTTGGGCAGGGCTGCCTGGCTGGAGCCTCCCACTAGTGCCAAGAGAGAAGTATCCAGGTTTTCCTCTCCACTTGCCCAGATCTGAGAAAGGGGGTAGAGGTAGGGCTGAGGCTTAAAAGCTGTCAGTAGTTCAGCATTACAAAATGGAGTCACA
>NW_006442103.1:16114060-16116242 GCF_000325575.1 Pteropus alecto
CACTCTTTCTTACACTTCACCCCTGATGTTTGACTGGTGGCTGCAACGGGCCATTTTTCACTTAATTGGATTAGAACTTGTTAAAGCAGGCTATTATCACACTCCCAGGCCTGTAGCCTGAAGGCAGTGAAAGAGGTGAAAGTCCCACTGGATGCCTGTTAAGAACCTAGCATTGTGTGTTCTAAGCAACGAGATGGATGCTTTGGTCACTGTCAATAATCCCCCAAACTCTGAAGAAGATAAGGAGTGTCTGGGTGAAACTGCGCGTCATGTTGACAACTGCTGCTCTAATGGCACACAGCATGTGGCTTTCATGAGAACACCTAGCAATTTTTCTAAGAACGCTCTTCTATTAAACGCATGTAGGGCAAGATCACTACAACACATGTTTAAGGCAATCTTTAAAAAGATCCATTGCATAGTATCTGGATTATGGTAGGCATGCGTCAATTATGTAGCAGAAAAATCCTGAGATTCAATGATTCTATAATTTAAAAAGATAGTTTGGTGGCAGACATTTCCTTAGGATACAGAAAGTGTTACCAGTACTTGATACTAATGCACGTAACCAATATGAAAAAATTGGTAAATGCGACCTTAAGGCCTCTTCCTGCCTCTCTCCTTCTCCCTCCCGCCCAAAGAATCACACTGGGGCCAATTTCTCTCGATATTTTTGTTAGTGTGGGTGCTAGAGACAGTTTCAAGCTGAAGTCAATGAAATGAAGCAGAATGGCTTTGTTTTATTTTTCATGTCCCTCTTAAATATCACTCGGTTATAAGCTTTTTCCAGAGAAGAACCACGTCTTACAACATTGCATCCCTGGTTCCCAGCACTTTGCCCTGCATTCAGAAGGTACCGGATAACGTGAGATCACAACCACTGAAACTCACCCGTGAGAGGTGAGCCTGTCAATCAAGCTTCCCCAGCAGATGAACCCAGCACTCCTGCCCTTGAGCCTGTGGCCTTGGCCCAGCTGGGTTCTACTGTGCTGCTGTCAAGTTTTCCACTGTGTCCTCAGTTCAGCCCCAAATGGCTAGTATTGCTGTCCTCACACTATTTTTAGTCATAGATCAGTTATCCCTGACACGCAGTGATGGGGATTAACAAAATGCACCCATACGCATCTCTGAAGCCTGAGCATGTGTGCCCCCAGCCCAAAGTAGTTTCGGGCAGTACTGGGTAGGATTAGCAGGCGTAATTTTTTTATTGTCTCCTTCTACTGCTCCAGGCAGAGAGCGATCTGGACCAGAGCTCTCCTACTTTGTCTAAGGAGTGTGACAGGGGCTATTCTAAACTACGCATCAGACCTTGTGTCTTGCCCCTGCACCCCATTCAGGACCCTGCAGCCCCCTGGCGGCTGGGTGAGGCTTTCCTCCTGCTGATGGGAAGGTGTCTACTGAACTCCATCCTGATTTTATGAGGACATAGAGTCATAGGTCACGTTGTGGGAATGTCCCCACCAATCTCTCAGGTGGCAAAGGCTCCACGTGCCTGGGGCCGGGAATTTCGTAACGCCCACTGCCAGCTGGGAGGGCTGCACGTGACAGGGTGAGAACCATCGTAATCACATCGTGTTCTGAAACTCCAGCCCTGATTACTCTGATCTTTATCCTCTTTTGACCTGAGATGAATGTGAGGAGTAGTCTCCAAAGGACCCTGTTGTATTCAAACTCTGGTACAGTGTTTGACTTGGACTTCCTCAGTGGAAGCAAACCACACCAGGTGACTCAAGCTTATCTGACTTATTTAATAGTTTTAATTTGGGGGAAGGGGGGTCTCTTCACTTAATTACATGGCTCTTGGTTCTTATAACAGGGAGGTAAACTTAGAACACGCAAGATTTTATCTGAGTTTTTCTCAAATTGGTTGTCTTTCTTGTGAAATCCTTTCCTGCTTGGTGCTTATGCATCTGTGTTTGTTTCCTGGCCCCTCTGTGACTATAAAGTCTACAGAGATTTTACAGTCAGCTTAGAAACACTGAGTTTAGGGACAGGAGCTCAACATTACTGTCTCATATAAAGCAAGTTGATGCCAACATTATTGTAGGGTCTTTATTTAGAAGGTTAGAATCTCTTGGGAGATGTCAAAAGCTGGCCTGCCATATTCCCATATTCTATGCAATTCCTTTTTTTTTTTTTTTTTTTTTGGCGTGGTTATCGGGTGTTCCCGGCGGGAGGGCAA
>NW_006442103.1:16116478-16135233 GCF_000325575.1 Pteropus alecto
GGGGTTCCCAGCGGGAAGGCAACTAATGCCAGTGGTTTTAGCTCTACTTAAGGATTTTTCTTTTACCATCTTTTGTACTACCATCCTACTGCCTCCTCCCTTAGCTGTCCCCTCTGTTGTGATGTTAAGGCTCTAGGGAAACTGTCCTCATCATTATGTAAACAACAACTATAACCATACATAACAACAACAAAAAAGAAAAAAACAGCAAAAAAAAATTTTTTTTTTCCTAATCAGGCAACAATTATTTATTGAGTACGTAGTATATGAATAGCAACAATGGCTAGCCTGCCTCCCTTCCACGAAAATTCTCTAAATTTAACTATTCCAACACGAGATTTATCTGTAGATGAGAACTTGCTCCATACTTGGGATAAATTCTGGCCCGGGCTGAAGAGGGCACTCGAAGGAAAAGGGATCTTTAATCTCCAGTGTGAAAGCTTCTGCTGAGTGCCTGACCCCAAGTAAGCCAGGGCGCTTCTTAGGCAGTTTCTGGACTCGGTCTCGGCCTGGCCACGTGCTGCCCTCATCCATCAGGTCTCCAGGGCCTGATGTCCTAACCCCGCCTCCTGGCCACGGCCATGGACATACTTGGTGTGTGTCCTCAGTTTCTTGCTACCGGCTACCAAATCTTTCTAATTGCTCCTAAATTGCTCTAACGGTGCACAGAGGCCCTCATGTGCTTTCCTCCTTTTCCTAGCTGAAGTTACTGTTTCGTTAAGTACATCAGAAGAAAACAAAACGGTGAGGGACAACCCAGACATTCAGCAGCAGAGAAACACTGAGTAGATTTTGATCCTTCGTGGGATGAAATATTATGCTACCATAAAAACAAAATTTATCAAAAATACTTAAAGACACAGGGTGTTTACTATGTTAAATGAAAAAGCAGGATTGAAATTTGAACATACACTCGATTTCAACTTTGTGAATATTTACAGAGACAGATGTGCAGTGGGATAGATTAACATCAGCTGAGCCTGACAAATTCCTCCTTGAAGGCCTGAGAGATTGTGAGAGAAGATCTCAGACACAGGACAGCCTGTCTGAGGATTCTAGCGACCTCAGCTGAGAGGAGAAGGATGGCCTGTCCGTCTCCACGGCTCAGGGTCTTAGGCAGGCCAACAATTCCTGCCGTTGACAGTTTGAAAGAGAAAGTGTTGCATCTCTGGCTAGGCATGATGATAAAAGCCACCAGTTTTTAAACGCAGGTTGACAAACTAAAGCAGATCGAGGTGTTTGGTTAGAGCTGGGACCCCCAGGAATGTCGGAATTATCACTTCAAAAGGAGTGTCCCCTGAAATGTCACTGTGCAGAGAAGCTTCCACCAGTACTGTAGCTAGGTGTGCCCTGGACCAGAGAGAGCCCTCAGGCTCTAGGCAGCCTGCAAGCCTCATAAATCAGAGCTAAGTCAAGTACTCTGATGTCCCTCCGGTGTTTGCACAATACTGTCCCAGGGCCCAGAGCTTCACTGACCTAACGCCTGGCTCCGGATTTCCCTCTAGGCAGTCAGGGCTTTAGTTTGCCAGGGAACATGGTGTCCCCTCCACTCCTCCCCTGTGAGTCTCGGAGACATCAACATCATCATCATCGTCTTTTACTGAGTGGCTAGGATCCATGCTCAGACCCCTCAGACCCCTCGATTCTGGTGCCTCTCTGCCATGCAGGCTGCTGTTATTGGGTGTTAGCATACCAGGCCCAGAATTTGAAGAAGTTGTTGACTTGTTTTTATCCTGGCCAGACCTCTGTATATCTAGTAATGATGTATCCTTCTCTCCCCCTTTTCTTTTCTTCAGTAAATTTACATAAAAGGCCAGGCACCATGCCGGAGCAGCAGTAAATAATGACTACAATAAGCATGGTCTCTGCTGTCACTTGAGGAAAGAGACAAAGAATTAAGACGTAGTGTGGTCAGAGGGACAGATTAGGTCAGGCAAGGCTTCCTCTGCCAAAACACATCCGAGCTGAGAACGGAAGGATGAGTTAGCATTAGCCAGGTGGGGGTGGCGAGTGTGGGAAGCGAGCAGGAACAGTGTGTGCCGGGGCGGGGAAGGAAGCATGCTGGGCACTGCTGAGGTGTCTGTCCCATTCTGTCTATCCACCTTGCATACGAGTACGGCAGAGGGTCTACTGGTTTTATATCTAACTTTTAAAACCTAAAAGTATCAGAACACAAAGCATATCAGAATTCCTACGGTCTCTAAGACAAAGGGAAATTCCACAGAGAAATTATCAGCCTCGACTTGGAACTGCTACTTAGGGAAAGGGCTTTCTGGAAGGGGCTTAGGGCCACTGAAGGAGAGGCCCTGCTGAGATTAATCTGTAACACTCTGGGTTGCTCTTTTGCTGCAATAAAATCGAAGCATTGACAGCACGTTAGGCAGAGTCTAGTTCAGGGCTGTGACTATGACCTCTGTCATAGAGGAGGACTAGGAAAAACAGCCACGGGTTGACCTTGATAATAAGAGCAGCAATGATGCTGGCGTGGAATTGGATTTAGCTCATGAGAGCTCATTTTACACACTTAACTTTGTAAAGAAATTCCAGTTCAGGATACAGAGTCTTCGAAGACAGCACCTGAGGACGCAGACTTACTCCATGCAGGAGCCCTGGTCTAATTCCAGGGGCAGAGTCAGGACAAGGTGGCCCAACTTTAGGCTTTAGCAAGATTTCAAACACATACACTCTTGCTAAGGGTCTAATTATATAAGAAATGCAATATTAGCATATGATTCAAGATTAATTGGCAGGGCTTCAAAACTATTATTAAGAACTCTTCTAATTACACAAGTTCACAATTTCAAAAATTTCTTTTCCTTCCTTTTCCTTTCTCTCCTTTCTCCTTTTTAATAATAATACATAAAAATGTACCTCATAAATTGAATGATCAGTATTTGCCCCATATTCTAACAAGAGCTAAGGAACCCTAGATCATGTAATTCACATAACGGGTTCACTACAAATGGAAACACAAGTGGTCACACAAATGGAAAGTGTCCAAACTTGGATTTCAACCCATTTCGTCTGAATTCAAGTATGTGCTATTAATACCTGTTAATTAAAATAGATCCCGGCTGCACCGTTTGCCTGCTGTCCCACGTGCCTTCTCCACTAGAAGACAAGGGCCGGCTCTCCTAGTTGTCCCATTTGCCGATAGCACTAAGTGCAGCACGTGGCATGTGGTGGGACATCAATAAATGCGGGACGGCCCGGTCTACTTTTAGCCTTGCCAAACAAACTGCAGGATTTGGCATCACTCCGCAGCTCGTCTCGTAAGGACAGGTCTTGCTCCTGTCTAAGGCCCGAGTACCCAGAACGAAGCACTCCCTGTCACTGTGACAATAGGAAGCAGGGGAAAGGAAAGCCATAAATTAGGCCAGGGGAGGGAGGCAGAGGAAAACAGATACAGACTGCTGACAAGATTAATATGCAGTTGACGGGGAGCGCTTTCACACCAGAGCGCCAACAAATAAACACAATTCAGAAAGCTCATCCCTGCCTTACCAGAGAGGCAGATTCCTGAGCCAAAGAAAGGGAGCGGATGAGCAAGGGAAAGAAAGAGAGAAGCCTGCATGTGAACGGGCCTCCTTTGCCAGGAATTCCTCCAGCAGGGTCAGATAGCTGAGAGATGACATAAATGGCAGGCCCTGCGAGTTATACATTTTCCGACCAAAAGCAGGGAAAGGAGAAGCAGGGCCAGGCACGGCAGTAGGTGGGCTTGAGGACAGAGTAAAAGCCGAAGATCAGCGGCCTCCCTGGGCCTGTCCTATGCTGCCAGCTGAGGCAGGTGTCATCTCACAGGAGTCAGCAGACCTGCCCAGCCCTTGGCTAGACTCCTAATTGGCTCTCTCATTCCCTGAAAATGAATGGGACCTCAGCAGGCTGCAGAGAAGACATAAGAATTAATTCTTCTATTTTTTATTAGCTTGAACCATATAAAATTGCCATTTTGAAGGCCAAAAGTGGTTGAATGTTGGCAATCTTATGTGGTTCAAGATAACAGTAAGGGCAGAGATAGTTTTCAAACCCAAGGAATTGATTGTAAACTTGAGGCTCATAAGCACGATCCTACACTGCTTTGCTAATTAATTCTCCTTGCTTGGACATAAAATCCAGACGTCAAGTATGGCTTAGAAGAATTTTCGTGATCTGATCTTTGCTTAGCTGGCCAGCTTCTCTCTCCCAGAAAAGACTGAACTTCTGGCTATTCAGTTGTTACTTCAGGTTCCTGATCTTTTACGTACGCTCTTTCCTCTTCCCGGAAAACTCATGCTAGATCAGAATCTCCATGCACTAGGCATTGTTGGTCTTGTGCTCTACTGCTTAGCAGCTAGTTGAGTGCCTGGCACATAAGTGGATGAATGGATGAATAAATCACGTGTGCCAACACTCTCCACCCCAATACATACATACTCTATGGCTAACTTGCTATTCTGAATTAAATTCTTTGTCTCATCACAAAGGTACTCAGTTTTAGAAAAACCTCTTTACTTTGGTTAGAGCTCTGCTACACAGCTCAGTGATGCACAGAATGTAAGGTAAGAGCTAATAAATTCATGAACTTTCAAGTATACCCTGAGGAATCAGTTCAGCGCTTGGTTTTCCATACAAGATAGTAAGTTTCTCACTTGTGCCTTCTTTTTCTCCTGTGGAGCCTGGCTTTCACTGGAAGAATTTTCCAGATGTATAAACAAATCAAATCTTTTGGAGGCAGTTATCAAAACTAGTTACAGATTCTGATGCTGGGTATAGATGTTGGAGCTTTTATTGCTGGTGATTAGGAGAAGCTCAAATTAGTTTACAAGCTTTACTTAGTTGGACTTACATGAAATCTTTCCCCTGAAGAGAAATTCATGGAAGAAAATGGCTTCTTAGCAGTTAATCAATTTCTAAGGATCAAATTTGCTCCCTCCTTTTTCTCTGAAAGCTGGCTGACATAGGTCTGTGCTGTGGAGACAAAGATTCTGTAAACCACATGTGCTGTACAAACATTCACTGAAGCTGAGCAAAGGAGGTGTTAATAAGCCCCCTGACAGCATATGCCCTGGATCGGATGCTGGGTCTTACCTGTCAAGATGCTGGGATGGGCGTTCTGGACTAAAACACTTCTAAGAGCCCTTCCAACCAGGAGATTTTATGATTCTATAGCCATCAATTCTACACCCACCTACTTTCATTGTCAGCTCAGTACATAATGTATAATATGCATACATATTTAAATAAAATCATCTTTATATGTATTTATAAACTATTTTAATCACAACACTATATCATGACTATATTTCCATGTCAATCTATTTTTTCCAGAACTTTGTTTTTGTATTTCATAATGTAACCAATACCTCAATTTTTAACAGAAGGGGATTTTCCCTCTAATTTTTAATATTAAAAACAGCATCAACAAATATCTCCACCTAAATTCATTTTAGATAAATTGTGAAGTCAAAGTGCGTCATGTTTTTCAGGATTCTGATGACTATTGAGAGACTGCCTTTCAGAAAGACTGTACGATTTATATCCCACCAACAGCCATGCCAGGACTTTGAAAGTCCTCTCTTGGCCACGACTCTCTAGCGCTACACATCTGCCACACGAGAAATCCCAGGGCCCTGAGGTTGCCTATGTTAGAGCCCATGCAGGACATGCTCCTCCCATAGAGGAGGGGAGTTTTACAAAGGCAGAAAGCACACTCAGTAAGTGTATGGACTTAGGAGTTAGAATTTGGTTCAAATTCTGGCTCCGCTATTAGCTCAACAACTTCAAGCATGTCACTTAACCACTCTAACCAGTTTCCTCATCTGTTAAATGACAGAATCTCCCTCACAGGGTGTTTTCGTTTTTGTTTTCATGAAGATGATTTCCATAAAGAGCTTAACACAGCACCAGACATAGTAACTGTTTTAAGCATTAGCCAATAATTGTATTCTACTGTGCTGAGTTGTTTATTCCTCGCAATGACTTTTTTCTAACTGTGAATGGAGGAAGGGAGGAAGGAAGACCAAGGCCTCAGGCTGCTCCAGAAAAGCATTTTTAGGATGGGGAAATATGTCTCGATCTGCTTGGGCAGCCACCACCCTTCGAGCCCTACCTTTCCCTCTAGAATCTGCAGCAGTTGGGGAAGGCCCTCCACCTGCCAGCGTCACTTGGGGTTTCACTGGTCTTGCTAGCTTTCTGCTTGTCGCCTCTCCTTGCTCTGAAGGCGGCTCTGCTGACCTTGAGGATCCAGGACACAGTGTTGATCCCAGGAAAGACAGTAATAGTTTTGTTGACAGATACTTTTCAACAGCTGTATGGTATCTGGGAGGCTGAGGGACAGGCTGGGAGGAGAGTGACTCAGGGTTAACCCATGCTTGGCCCCCAGTGTATTCCCTTTGCAAGAAACCCTATTAGTGATGTAATTTTCTTGTCTTTGACATTTGACTTTTATTTTTTAAATAGACCCTTTGTAAGATCATTTTCTTAGAAAAGAAAAGTAACATTTAAGGTTCAGAAACACACTATATAGAATTTAAAAGCATTTTGAAGTATTGTACCTTGGAGAACACAGAGTAAGGGACCACTGTGAGAATGAGACGACCCTGAAATACTCTGGGATTCTATCATCTTGCATTTTCAAAGGCACATTTAACCTACAGAAGGTAAAATGTGGGTCCTTAATTTGGAAGAAAGAACATAATTTATTTTGTTAAATTTCATTGCATTTTCATAGATAATATTCACATGTGATTTATATAGTTATTTTCCTACTTATTAATCATAATGTATGTGGTATCATAGCCAAGACCTCTTTTAAAAAATTATTCAAGTGCTTTAAATGAATGACATTTTAAGTGCTAATCCAGCGGGACCTTTTATAATGCTGGTGTTGAGGGATAAGACTAACAACCGCTTGCAAGCTGACTCTGGTGTCAGACTTTACTTTTGGCTTTATTATATGTTAAGGGCAAGTATCTAGAATGTCTGAATCAGTGTAATAAATAAGATATACAATAATGAGCTTCTAAAGATAGGTACTTAATTACTGTATTTCATAGCAATACTTCATCAGTGAGAACACAACTATATTCATTTTGCTTTTACTACATTCACTAAGAACTTACTAAAACGCAAAAGTTTAGCATCCTAGGGAATACAAAGTACTAATCACCTGTTAGGATCTCTGCATTTGAGGAAGTGCTCCCCAGAGATGGACCCCAGTTCATTTAAAATTAGCTGTAACACAAGGCAGAACATGATGCTTCTCAAATAACAAGCAACGAGAGGTCTTAGAAGATTGGAGTGGCAAAGAAGAATTATCATTACAGTTCAAGCTTTGTTAGATTTGGGTTTGGTTCCATTCTCTGTCTCTCATTAGCAAGGTAAACTTATATACTGTCTTTAATCTCTCTAAGATTTATTTGCCTTATCTGAAAAATGGGCATACGTAACTCATGGCGTGTTTGTAAAGTTGTATGCATAAGACTTTTAGTAGAGTGCATAGCACAGAGCAAATTCTCAGTAAATGACAGCCAACGGCAGTAAGAAAAATGAAAGGGGGTGGTTCAGAGGTACTTGGCTTTGGAGAGATGTGAGGTTTGAGCTGGACTAGATATGGGAAGAGGGCATTCCAGGTGGCAAGGCTGGCACCGGCAATGGTGTGAAAGGGGATGAGAGCATGCTGGGCACCTTCAGAAATTCAGACTTGGAGTGAGGGGACGGACTGTAGTGTACACAGTTTGAAAAGAAAAACTTACCCAGTAACACTCCAACTGATCTGATCATTGTAAGACAGAAAGGTAGTCTGGGGAGAGCTGATGAAGGACCTAGATTGTCATGTTAAGAAGGTGGGGGCTTATTTGGTTGGCAATGGGGAGCCCATCTGTGCTTCAGGGGATTACTGTAGTCACAAGGTGGCTGGATCGTAGGTGGAGGAAAAACGAAAGCAGGCAATTTCAATAACAGGCAAAAGGTAAACAAACCCAGGGCTCTTACCACCATAGCCAGTAAGTATCACCTTAGGCTCGAAAGGACCTTTTTGAGAGGTAACAGGCTTTGTGCAGTTTGCTCTTTGTTCTGGTGGGACCAGTCATTCCCCAGAGATGGGCTCATTTCCCTCTTCTTCACTTCACTTATCTTCCCACAGAACATTGCTTGTTTACGTTCTTGTTATTAACTCTGTTGTCCTGAGAAGCCACCAAGAAGCAGATTCTAGGCCACTGGTGCCCGAGCCTGGCTTACCTCAGGTAGCTTGTTAAAAACACAGAAGCCTCAAACTTTGGATTTGGCAGGTCTGAGGTAAATACAGGAAACTTCTTTATTGAAAGCTATGTTTGAGAACCACTGTGCTAGATTTAAACTTGCTAAGCAAGCCTGTGTCTTATTCATTTTTGCATCTACAGGGCCTATCACGTTATCTGGCCCAAAATAGGTGTTCCCTGAATACAGCACACAGACCTAAGTGTTATAACAAGTGCAGAGAGAGTCATCAAACTTTAGGAAAATAATGGCTGCCTAACGCCTAGCTGGGAACCTAGGGCGATGTCTGAAAAGAACCCTTTCTGTTTCTGTTCCGGGGGGGCAGGGCTGGAAGCCCCAGCTAGAGCTTTCCTTGACTGATTGAAGCCTGGAGTAGAGCTTTCCTTGATTGATTGCCCTGTAACTTAAGGACTAACTTTGACCTAAGGGTCATAGCATTGGGTCCACCAACTTGCAAATTATGAAAATGTCGTTAAGGAGCAACCAGGCATTATCAGGGAACTCCATTTTGACAGTGAAGGGGTTAGGGCCTGATTTCCAAAGTTAGTATTCAAAGAAATGCAAGTAAAAACGAAGACAGTTTTAAGTTAGTAAAACTATTCTTTTAAATGTTAAGAACTAAGCGCTGTTAACACTGTGATGAGAGCACAATGGCCCAACTATTTCAGAGAGCAATTTAGTATTTTATATCAGGATCCCTAAATAGTTCATTTCACTTGACTCAGTGATTTCATGCCTATGAATATATCTTAAAAACTACCCAAAATATGAAAACAAACAACTGCATCAAGATGTTTATTGCAGAATAATTTATAAATCTGAAGCCACTAAAAGTCCTACTGTTAAGTAAGTAAATTGATGAAATTTTAGATAGCCATTAAAACATGAAGAGAGGCTTGGTACTCATAAATAAGTTAAAAAACTCATACATAAGTGAAATATTTATTTCACTTAAGTAAGTAAATTGATGAAATTTTAGATAGCCATTAAAACATGAAGAGAGGCTTGGTACTCATAAATAAGTTAAAAAACTCATACATAAGTGAAATATTTATTTGTATGTTAGAATTACAACTGCATAAATAAGCAGCATATTCATAACAAACTGGAGGGATGCGCACAAAAATCATTCCAGTGTTCAGATGGTGGTACTGTGAGTGATTCCCTTTTTTCCTAAAGTTTATAGGTTAAGTTGGTGATACTTTTATACTTTAAAATTAAAATATATGCACATTCACAAGCACACACTAACACAGGTGGCTGGATCATCGTCACCCAATGCGTCAATAAAATTGAGGCTAGTGTCTAGATATGCCAGCAGAGTATAGTTCCCTTTCCTCCCCAACTCTGGGGCCACTACTCTATTTTAGTGAAAGAAAGGCACTGTTTTTTTGCTTTGTAAATTCTTTTGGAGTATAAAAACAAAAGAAATTAACAAGAAAAATCCCCCAGACAACCTTATTTCCACCCGCACCACCACTATTTTCTACAGGCCTTGTATTAGGAGGGGTGTGTGTGTGTGTGTGTGCGTGTGTGCGTGTGTGCGCACGCGCACTCACACGTGTGCATTTCTTTTGAAAAGCCTTTTCCTGTGCTACTTGAAAATGAGTCATATCTGTCTTATTACCTAAATTCATTTCTATCTAGATCTTTTCAAAGACATCTAGGAGAAAGGAGCTTACGGCGCAAGTGTGTAATGTTAAATAAGGTCATGCTTGCTTGTTGGTGGTGATCTCGCCACATGATGCGACCCTATTTTTAACTGAGACAATTGGTGAATGACTCAGGAAGACCTCTGGAGCCAAGTGGCAGCTTGGAGGAATAGAACTTGCTCTTAACTGAGGCAAAAATAACTAATGCAGTAGGCTGAAACTGCCCATTTTCTGCTCTCAGTATGTCTAGCAACCAAATAATGCTACAATAAACTCTGTTTTAAAAGTCTCACTGTGGGGAAGATATAGGGATGCTTCTTTCTGATTCTGAAGATCAGTTGTAGAAAAATAATTTTGGAAAATGCTAAACAATAAACACCCTTTGGGGATATTCACAAGATAAATTTGTACGATAAGATGGTTTTCTAATTCGATTGATCATTTTTGTGAAGGTGGGAGTGAAGAAGGGTAGGGGAGCAAAACATAGGATGCTCCAAGAAACACACTGAGTGAACACACGCTAGTCCAGTCTGATCCCCTCATTCTGCCCATAAGAAAAATGGAGGCCTGGGGAGCTGTAGTGTCGTGCCCAAGAGCACCTAGTTGGTGACTGCAAGAATTGGGACTTAGACAGAATAGTAACACTGTCAACAGTGAATAGTAACACTGTTACTATTATTCTTGTGTTTAATTTTCTATGTAAGATCATTAGACTTCTGGTGTTCTCAAATTTTACACACACACACACACACACACCACAAACATATTTGTTACTCTTTGAATGGGGTATGCTCTATACAAACAGGTCACCTTATTAGTACTAAGTTTCTATGGCTGGTAAATCATAGAACTGGAACTTGAAACAAATTTTACTGTCATATCATGGGGCCTTTCTGGGTTGATTTTAAAAGAAGTGAATCCCTTTGTGGTAACTGAGGGCATTTCAGGCTGGGGTAGGCCTCTAAAAGAAACCTGTCTCCCCTAAACTTAGGTGATGTGATCCCAAAGAGTGGGGAGGAAAGAGGCCACACCTCCTGCTGCAAAAATAGTAACCCAGATACGATCGGCTTTGACAAGCACTTTGTCTTGCGTTATCTCAGATGACGCTTTAACTACATGACCCCTTGTCTGGAAAGCTATCCTTTCCCGGCCCCATTACATCCATATTGTGCCTCTTTTTCTTCAAAACTCCTATCAATATGGAAGAGCTCAGAGGCCTGAGGGTGTAGCTGAAACTAAGCAGCAGTCAATGTCACATTGCCTTTGCTTTGCTAAGAGGCAGTCTCAAGGGCGAACTCAATGGCTCAGTGTTTCAGCAAAGGTTTTGGGTTAGGGGCTTGGAAAGGCCACGTGTCTTACTTTCAGCGAGAGGGGAAAAAAGCTGAAAAGCATGTCAATAACTAGCTGTAGGGAGAGTGGGGCTTCCAGGCAGTCCGTCTAGGGGCTGGGTGCATGGGGAGGGGCACGCTCTTAATTTAGGTCTAGAGTCATCGTTATGTATTAAGTGCCTGTAGACTTTTGTCTAAATTTTAATAAGCTACCTATATGTTTGGCTGGGTTGATTGAATCCACCTGAATAATTTCCTGCCTATTTCAGCAGCATTAATCATATGTACCGTTTCCTGACACTTTTACTAATGTGGTATAGGACATGGACAAAAGCTGCAGTTTCATTCTTTTGGCTGCACCTAAAATACCCATATATACTCACATGGATGACTGGCACTTGAAATAGAGAAGAGAGTACACATATTTCTACTTCGAATGGCCAGGATGTGTAGTGAACTCTACTCTGAAGCATGTTAGGAAGAGCTGTACTAATTAAAGGAGAGCGACCAAAAGCTGTAGCAGTCCTCGTGAGAACATGAGGTCACAGTGCAGAACACCTTGTAGGTGAGGAAGCAGATAAAGCTCAGAGAGATTAAATAACTTTTCTCAAGGTCACATAAAATATAATGATGACTTCGGAATTCAAAGCCAAGTCTGAATTCTTTCTACTACCCCAAGCCATGTAAAAGTAAAGCTCTCCTGAATTCACGCTTTTATCTTTCAGTGAGTCTGCAGAAATGCTGGAGGCCTCAGATGACTGCTCCACAGATCAAGTATTGTATTAGAGATGTATTCACATATACTCCTATGTGAATAGTATGTATTGTATTATTTTGGATTTGTAGAATAAAACTGCCCATTATCAATTTCATTAATAGGAATTTGTATTACAAAGAATTTTCAGCATAGATAACATTCTGGATGAAGGCACAATATGAACTCAGAATTCGATGGCCTTTAAAAGTCATTGTGAGACCCTTACCTTCCTTTGCAAGGTTAGGATAACAATATTTGATTCAATTTGTGACGACCATACTCAGGGTTGTTGTGAAAATACTCTGGACTCACGTGAAAAGAAAACAAATCTGTTGTGGTGAAAGCATCCCATGACTTTGTCAAGGGACCAGTTTCTGCAAATTTCCCAACCTGGTAAACTTCATAGGAGTCATGAAAAATGCATATAAAAATGGGGATTAACATTTTGAATGTGTCTGTAGAAATACTTCATATGGGAAAACGTCTTAGTGGTTTTATTGTGTTGAATAAAGCCAAAGAAGGATTATTTTTACACAAAATCTCTCACCTAACTAAGACCACCTGGTGTACAATTGTGTCCCATAAACCAGTGATGTCCCAAATCCCCTTCCAAAACAAAAGTCACATTGCTGAGGTTAACTCTGCTCTAACTGGATGGCACAGTCAGTTCTCCTTTCATACTCTGGGGGGCTGCATGCTGCAACCTTTCAAATGCACAAGACCAGCCACCACTTGGCCAAGTAGCTTTCCACTATCTTTCTCTCCTTTTTCTGGCTCATAAAGTGATTATTTAAATATCTTACCAATGCACTGAGCTTCTCAAGGAGCAGTCTCTACACATGTTGACACGAATTGAGTGTTATCGGTGAAAAGGCTTCAATTTTACTGAAGGATTTATACTTGCTACTGTGAATTTCTTCGTACAAAGTACCACAGGCATTATTAGCAATGGCAAATTAGAGTTTTCTCTTAATAAACAAAATTCTCAATTAGATATTTCTTAAGGCAGTTTGAAAATTTCTTAAAGCTTTTTTTGTACATCTGATGAAAACTGTACTTTCTACCTGGAAAAATGTATGCACGCACATTTTCAGGGGGTCCTTAGACTTTCAAAAGCCCAGTAACCACTGAGTATTCCTGTCCTACAGTGTCTACCTGTACATACAGCACTGATACTCATCTGCAATACTGTTATCAATAACTAATATTTATGCATATTAAACTGGGCTTCATGTGGTGAAAGAGTTAACCTCGAAGATCTAAATGTTTACATTTTAAAAAGGGCAAACTGACTTCTAGTTTGAGATGGATTTGTAAAAACTTGCAGGAGGGCGTCTCCTACACACTTGCTCTGTATGTGGGTATGTGCATGTGTAGGGGTAAGTGGGGTATATTTGTGCGGGGTAGGTGTATGGAGATTTGCTCTATTTACTCTCTCTCCATATGTACGTATGTATGAATATGAACACCTCTACATAACTACAACATCATTATCACACGTGAGAAATGTAACCTATTCAAATTTCTCCTATTGTCTCATAATAGCCTTTTGTTTTTCCTAAACTCCAGAATCCAACCAAGTATAACATATTACATTTAGGTTTTAGGTCCCTTTACTTTATCTAGAAGAGTTCTCTGATGGCTTCTGTCTTTCATAACATGGACATTTTTGAAGGGTCCAGAGAAGTCATCTTGTAGAATGTTCCACAATCTACTTTTGAGGAGAATCAGGTTGAACCTCTTTTGGCAAGAATGTGCCCTCAGTGATGTGGGAACCGACTCTTACGCACCACTGGTGCTGTCCTTGGAGCACTCGCAGTGAACACGCCTATCGAGTTCCGCTTCCTGTAGGCACTCTGGAGTTCGGACAGCTTTAATCACATGTAAGATCTCTCTCTCACACATGCAAGTACACACTGAAAAAGATCAGATTTTTTAAAGTATCTATTTTTAAGGCTGGCCACAGATCCCATGAGGGTGTTTTGGAAGGCAGTACAAATCCATTATTTCACTGGCCCCAAACTTGGAAGGCTTTTATTAAGGGGGAGGGGTTCGGTGAGAGGATCAAGGTGTCTGCAGGCCTGTGGACCTCGGTGACAAAAAATCTGAATCTGTAGTGGGTCACAGTGTGGGCAAAGCAAACCTGGTCAAAGGAAAGAAAAAGGCAAGGAAGCCAAGGAGTCACTGAGAAAGGTGACAAGGACCAGGACAGATAGAAGACCTTCAAACTCAGAGAATTCTACATGCAGTGCTTAGTAAACCTTCTGGTAGTTTACTAGGGTTTGCCTTTGGCAAACCACATCTTTTTGTTTCTAAGAAATAAGGAGAGGGCTTGAAAAGCCTTTTGGACAGAAAATAGCACTGAGAGAAAACAATATTTTGATGAGTTAGTGCTAAATGAATTAGAAACATGTGGACCGAATTTCCCTTGAAATACAAATGGATTGAATAATTAATGGAAAAAGCACTTGGCAAAATGTACTTGAGGTTTTTATTGAACCCAAACCAAAACATTTGAAAATATTTTGAAATATGTGAAAAGTACAATATACATCTGGATTTGCCCAACCCTAGAAAGGATACAGGAAATATTATTTTTATTTAACATTTATATGATAGCTGCAGTGTGCCTCAAACCTAAGGTATTTCTTACAACAGCCTTGTGGTCTAGATCATAATTATTATTTTCATTTAGGGCAAGAAACAGACCAGCACTTGCACAGTGGGATTCAAGCAGGACCTTCTCTTGGTCTGTGTCCTTAGAGGTCGTTGTTGGTAGGAACACTGGGCCAGCGGACACAAAACCTGGGTCCAAGTCCTGGCTGTAATTCTTATTGGACCGATCACATTCCTGAGCCTTCTTGGTAGATTTTATCATTATGCAGTTCCTCTCTTTTCCCTACTGATATATTTTGACCTAAATACTATTATGCCAGATATTACTATTATCACTACACCAACTTTCTCAGCGACTATTTGCCAAATATATCTGTGGCAGGCAGAATAATGACCTCTCAAAAACATCCACACCCTAAGCCCTGGAAGCTGCGAACATGTTCTGTTACACTGCAATGTCAAATTGAGGTGGTAGATAAAACTGAGATGATCTTAAAATAGGGAGGTTATCCTGGGTAATATAATATAATTATTATGATCCTTAAAAGTAGAAGAGGGAGGCCGAAGAAGGGAGTCAGAGAGATATAACGACAGAAGTAACGTCATACAAGAGCAACTAAATCCATGTTGCTGTCTTTGAAAATAGGCAAAGAAGTCAAAACCCAAGGGAGTGGGCGGCTCCGCAGCTAGCTGGGAAAGGCCGGGCGCCTCGGCAAAGGAGTGCAGCCCTGCCCACATCTTGATTTTAGCTCAGTTAAGACACATGTTGGACTTCTAACCTACAGAACTGTTAGATAATAAACCTATTTTCCTTTAAGCCACTAAGTTTGTGGTAATTTGTTACAGCAACAAGAGAAAACAACTGTATCTTATAACACCCTTCATTTTGAACCATCTGTGCATCTTAACTGTGTCTCCTATAAACAGCACTTAGCTAGTTTCTAAAAAATCAATTGCATAACTTTTGCCCTTTAGTCGCTATCTTTAATACTCCCTGGTGCCCTTTCCAGTCACTTCCGCTTCCATCCTCGTCAAAGGTCACCATTATTGTGACTTCCAACAACAAACCAATAACCTACTTTTGCCAGGTTTAGCACTTTTTAAAAAATGAGATCATGGAGTATATATTCTTACTTGTGAGATTAATCTATGTTGTGAATCGCCGTATTTATTTCCACTGCCATATAGTGTCATATGTGCACCCAAAGAAATGCACAAGAATGTCCATAGCAATGTTATTCATAATAGCTCCAAACTGAAAACAACCTAAACATCTAGCAACAGTAGAATGGATACCTATATTTTGGCAAATTCGTGCCGTTACATTTTCAACAGGCATGTTAAAGTTAACCAGTATCTTCACGTGTTTCTAAACAACAGAAGGACTTTAGGATAATTCCACTCTTTTGTATTATTATTACCTAGAATTTTAGTTCCAAATTGATTTAAACCTAATCCCTACTGGTCGTTATCATATTTTTAATAGATATCAAATATTTAGATTTAACTGTATGCTTACCAATTTCTTTGTTTAGTTATACATCTTGTTTTTCTACTCTTTCTTTCCTTCCACATTAAACTTTCATTTTGCTAAAGTATATCCTTTTATAAGTCTCTTAGCATGGATCCGGAATAGTAAATGCAATCTTTTTATATCTGAAAATGTCATTTTTGTTCTCATTCTTTTAGGATGTATGGAATGACTTCCCTTCAGCCCTTTTAAGATCTTTATTCCTCTTCAAACTTGCACCTGCAGTTGTAGATGAGCATTCTGCTGTCATCTCACTGCCTTTTCTCAGTTTTAAAAGGTTACATATGTTATGATCCTTGGGATGAAAGTAAAGTTTAGGTAATGTGGCATAGGTAATAGTTGGAAACAGGTTAAACAATCATTTCTCCCAGTATGTGCTGACCTAGGCATAGACTATTAGAGCTAGAGTGGACCTAAGGGATCCTTTGTCTAATCATCTCATTTTACAGCTCAGGAAGTGAAGGCTCAGAAGGGGAGGGGCCTACCTGGTTGTGTGGCTAGTTTGTCAACTTAGGTCCTATCCAGAACTCTGGCCATGATGATGCTCTATCTACTAGCCAGAGAGATGGTAACTAAAAGTCATCATAATGACTGAGATACCACAGGATCTCAAATTACCTTTGCCATACCAAATAATAAGAATTAAAATTTTCAGTACAGTTTTGGTATTAAGAACATTCCATTGAATTGAATTTCCTGAAAATCAGTGCTCAAAATGGTGCATAATGTAAATTCTTTTAAGCAGTACATTTGATTGTTTGAAGAGCTTTGCTCTCTAACTCCAGAAAACAAGGCATTTAATGTAAAAATTTTGATTTTTGTAAGTGATACTAAATGCTAATGTTAGTAGATAAGAGATGTTGGTCTTAGATTTTATTGATTTTGATAAGCTATTTAAGAATCTTCACCATCATCATCAGTTACACTTCTTGAGTATACAGTTGCCTAAGGCTTCATATTACATGCCAACACAAGGTCTCTTCTTTCAACAGAGGTATGAATGCAAAGAATGAAAGATATGAGTTATCACGGTCCATTTGTTTTAAATTGAGGTGAATTCACACGATACTAAGCTCAGAGAAAGCCAGCCCTTCTTTCTTTCTTCCGGCAAGTTCACAGAAAATGAAGAGAAAAGAAACTTCTAGGAGATAATTATGCATTATAAAAAGGGAGAAGAATACTTTGGTGATGTGAAGTGTGAGATTATTCAGCTTTGTAGAGTAATAGTTTTGAGGTGGAAATGAGAACCACAGACTAGAGGGTACTAAGCTTTGTTACAAAGAAAGAAACAGACAAGCAAACAGGCAATAAGAGACTTGGAACCACAGGATAAAAACCTTGGGTATATATATGTAGAGAGAAAATCTGATTCAAATAAGTGTCTAAATCATTCAGGATGTATTCTCTTCTCTTCTCCTTGATGATTCATAAAGAATCTAAAATCTCTTTCTTTGGCCCACTCCAGCACCCAGATCAGAATTTCTTTTTTCCTATTCCACAAGAATCTCTGGTGTCCTATTTCCGACTTCCTTTGGCACTTAGCAGATAAGGAAAATGAAATAACAATATCATCATAAAATTTAAACTTGCATTTGTTTAACTACTATGAAAGTAATGCAATTTCTTTTATCCTGAAACACCTGGAAGCCATGAAAACACATTTGTAAAAACCAACTCTATCTCTCTGTCTCTTCTTTCACTTGTCCCTTCATTGTTAAAACCTTTAAGAATCAAAAGATTCACAGCCTAAAGTAGCTATTCTGTTGAAGAAATTGCAGCAAGCTGCCTCTGAAAAACATATAGATACAAATATATAGACGGATAGTACGTATGTATGTATACATACAATTTCTTTTTTTCTTTCTGGAAGAGGAGCAAGGTTCAGTGCTCGGTGCTCATCTGTACAAATCATTCTTTCAAGATTCTAAACTTTGAAGTCAGTGGAAATCCACATGACTAGGTTATGTGTGTGTGTGTGTGTGATGTTTAAAGAGATTCTTAATTCTAGGGATAGAACAATTTGCAACTACAGAGCACTAGGAAGCATCAACCACTATAACCGGTCCTCTCTTTCTGAAGCCTGTCTGCCAATAAATCCGTTTCCCATTTTCCAGTCTGAAAAAATTAACAATATCTGTCTCTCCCCACTCCCCGCCAGGGTCTGGCAGTCATCTGACTTGTCAGAAGGCCAGGGTGAATTGATGAGGAGTCTGCTGGGGTGCTTATGGAAGGTTGCTAACCATCAGGTCATACTTCTCAGATGCTGCCTCTGCACAGCCTGGTGGCAAGACTGGTGGCGTTTGTCAGCTATGCCTATACTCTGGAAGTGCACAGGCAGCTGAGAGGTGATGCCAGGAGTGCTCCTGCAAAGGGTAACCGCTGGCACTGTTGCTCCAACCAGAAGTACTCACCCCCAAAGTGCAGTTGTTGGCAAATATGTTGCCACTGCTGTGTGCCAAACATCTGGGTGAAAGGAAGAATGAAGCAGAATGTTTCTGTCTGAATTATGAGTCTATCTATTACCATTAGTGCAATATTGTTATCTGCAGATTTACTTGTGCCACTCAGACAGGAACACCTGACCCTTCACCTGCTGGACCAGATTAGGTAGGTAGGTAGGTAGGTAGGTAGGTAAG
>NW_006442103.1:16135269-16195279 GCF_000325575.1 Pteropus alecto
GGTGGGGATGGGGATGGGGGGGTGTGGGGGGTGGGGGGGGGCAGACAGACAAGCAGACACAGACAGACAGATAGACGTATAGATAGGTTTCTACTAATGATAGAATATATTGCCATTACCACTTCGTGACTAACTTGGGCAAGTTACTTAAGGTTTCTTCTTTTTAATTTTCTCTCTGTAAAATGGGAATATTAACAACGTATGCTTCTCAGTGTTGTTTCTCTTTGGTCCAAGCTAGGAATGAGTTAACGCATGTAAATTGTTTAGAACAGTACCCAGAACATCATAAGTATTTAATAAGTGTTATCTTTGTCATGTTTCTTTTTATATTATCATTCTGAATTCATTGGTACTTCTAGATTTCATAGCATTCTGAGTTCAAAGGGCCACATGTCTTACTCAACTGAGGATTCCCAGTGCTCAGCATGATAATGGGAAATAGTAAGTCCCTCCCTAGTGCTATGCTTATCAGATGATGTTTGCTTGACAACTTTTTTTCACAATTTGGTCATGAAAACATTATTATCTTCTAGAACCAAGGAGCAAAATACCCTAAAGACAATAATTCAATTTTGTATTCCTCAACGGTAGCCCATATTTTTGAAAACATAGCACTTATGTGTTTGGCCTCTTCAAAGCACTGACTTCCTCTGCCAGTCTGATATTTTTTCTTCCCCATCCAAAGAAAGTTTGGAGTTCTAACGGCAGAGATTTGAGTTATATATTGCCCAAATATATGTTAAAAAGAATTTTTCTTTTGAAATGCAAACACCCTTGCTAGTAGTAACACAAATCAGGAAACATCACAGATTTGTTTTCTAGCTAGAAGAGAATTGCTAGGAGAGTGTGACATGACACGTATGTGTGTGAGTGTGTGTGTGAGAGAGAGAGATTGAGAGAGAGACAGAGACAGAGAGAGAAGATGGGAGGGGAGGGGAGTAGGGAGAGGAGAGAAGGGAGATTGAAATGGAGTGGGGTTGCAATAAGGCAAAAGGGCACAAAATGAAGAATGAAGGTCACCATGGCAATAGCACCACTTCCTGATTCCAAGACATGGCAATCTTCCCCTTTCTGTGATCACTTTCAACAATGGCTCCCTAGAGTGGGACAGATAAAGATTTTTCTTATTGGAAGCCAACTACGGATGATCTGGGGACCACCATGCCTTACGGACTTGGGAGTAATGCGGTGGTAGCCCTTGCATGACAGCTTGAGACCTAAGCTGCACGTCCTAGGACAGAGGTGAAGGCTCCCTGGGTTCTATCCCTGCCATTTTCCTACTGTAGGGCAGGGATCTGTGTACAATACACAAGGGACAAGAACTTGAAGGACGGGAGTATGAGCCAGAGCGCTACATTCAGTTCAGACGCCCATATGCTGATTGTGGAAGCATTTACTTCTCTAAGTTTTGCTCACACTGTATATCATCATTAAACCTGTATTATAAACTCCTTGAGGGAATTTGATACCTTATTGTTTTAACTAGCATTTCTTAAACTCCTTGTGAGAGTAAACATTTTTAGTGTGTCTATTTGTCATTTTTATCCCTTCCTTTTAGACTTGTCAGTTCAAATACTTAACCCCATTTTTCTACTGGTGTATCTTGCTATTTTTTATGGCCAAATCTGATTTTGTTAACCTTGGTAGATTCCTGCATGCTAGATATAAAGTTCCATTCTCATCAAAAGCTCTCTCTATTGTCAAAAAAGAAAAAAAAAATCCAACAATAGGAAATAGGCCTCTAATTACAGAATGTTCTTTTGGGGCAGTACTGGCTGTGGCTTTCTATTGATTGTCTATTTTACAACTCTTTAGAGGCAAAGGTTACCATGAAAATTTTTGTGCAAGTAGAGATGCAAATAATTACTGTATGGTAGATCATACAACCTAAAGTTTTCTAGACCTTTTAGATATTAACCCATTTTGTATCGAACCCATCAATTTATTAAATTGCCTCTATATACACAGCTTCTCAAATAAGCTTAAGACCAGTTTTAAGATCTTACTGGTTCTCTCATTAATTAATGAGTTAAATAAAATCCTTGACATAGGTTCATTTTATATCTGCCTGAGAGTCATGATATTACCTTGTCAAAAATTACATTTTAACACTTTTAGCTTTGAAAATTTCTTCCCAACTCCATTACCATTCACTGCTTTTACTGAATACAAAGGAGTTTTAAAGTCTATATTCCTAAAATCAGGAAAGATAGATGCTGACCCTTTCCATGCTCTCCTAACTCCTCTCATTTTAAGGTTAAAATTGAAAACTCCAAGTAAAAAGAACCCAGCTCATAGTCCCTTTTTTTTTTTACTGCAAGCACAGGGTTCCTTCCCATGAAGCCTGCCAGGACTCACAAACTTCACCAAATTTTCTATTTCCAGGTGGCTGCGGTGGAGTTTTTATAGCCCCACTTTCCATCTCACTCAGCTTAATTTTAATGGCTGCCTCTTTCCGGGGGTCTGGTGAACTGTTCCAGGAAGGGTTATAACCTACATTAAATAATACTCATTTAAAAAGGAAGATAGAGAAAATGAACTCCTCCCGTTTACGCATCCAAAGCAAAGGTCATTGTGAGAGGATTCTTGGCCAATTTGAGAAACACCCTCACCATTTCTCACCCGGGTTTCTGCAACCACCTCTTAAGCGCTGTCTCAGTCTCACACTCCACTTCCTCCCACCCCATCACAGGCACCGGCGAATACATTCTCCATATACCATTGAAATGATTTAATTTACATGCGATTGCTTCCTTCTCTCAATTAAAATCCTTCAGTGGCTCGTCTCACCTCTGAGGGGGTGTAATGGAGCCTCCCGCATGGACCTTCAGTTCTGATACCCCCTGTAACTTACCAGGTGTGACATCCCACATACTCCTTTCTTTCTAGCTGTTCTAACTTACAGCCCCTGAATGTGCCATGTGCTCTGACACCTTCATCGAGTGTGCTCACCTGTCTAGGATGCCTTACTCTCTTCTCCAGGTAATTCTTTCTTGTCTCTCAAAACTTAGCTCCAGTGTCACCTTCTCTTGTAGGCATGTACTAATGCCCCCTCCCAGGCTGAGTTAGGTGCCTTTTTGAGTTCCTTCTGGTAGCGACTAAGCAGCCCCATTAGAGCACTTTATATGCTGCTCTAAAATACAGCTTTTACTCTGGGTCACTCTCAGGAGACATCAGTAAGGCAGGAACTAGGTTTTACTCCTTCTTCTATCCCTAGCATTTATCCCACTGTCTTCGTGTGGGGAATGCTCAATAAATGTTAAATGAATGACCTCATCCCATGACTTTAGCAATAACGAAGTTTCTTAAGACTATATGGGAAATTTCAGACACTTGAAGGTACCCTAAATTATCATCAAACTGAGGTTTTTAAAAGTGTGCAAGGATTTCAGTCATCCCTTGTCATTAAAAACCTATGAATATGGCTGAGCCTCACAGTGTATGTGAAACTTCAGGTGAAGTCATGTGACAGAGGTCCAGAATATGTGACAAACTCACTTATGTGAAGTTCTTCAGGAAAGAGAGAATATCTCTTTCCTGGGTTTGCTTCTTTTAAATCCCCCACAGGACCTAATATATAGCTAGCCATTTACCAAGAACTCAGAAAATACCTGTCGTTTGATTGACTAGTAGAAATATATATGGTCAGTACTGCCAAGAAACTCCTAATCTAATTTGTTATGTGGTGAAAAGTTAGTGATGCAACAGGGAAATGGGGGGATTATGCCCAGCGGCACAGCATGGTAATTTGGGAAGTGTCTTATTGGTGGTCATCCTGTCCATAACCTCTGCATTTGAGAGAACTGGCCAATTAATCTGCCTCATTTATATACAAATATACGCTGCTAAAGTTTAAAACCTTTTTTTTTGGTCTTTTTCCACCTGGCATTCTATAGTTTCAACACTTAGTTATGCAATGACTCACACCTCCAACTTGAATGTGTCTCTTAAACTACAGACTGTATTTCTGACTACAGAATATCTAGACTCAGACATTCAGCAAGTACCTTGATGCCACATGCTCACGTGTGAGCTCACTGCCTGACCCTTTCCTCCATCCTCTTTCTAAGTGACTGGCCACTGGGCTATTTGTCATTTAATAATTCAAGACCATAAATAGATTACTTAAAGTCTCTAGGCCTTGGTTTTTCTGACCCATAGAATTGTATAATATTAAGCTTCGACCTCAGAGTTGTAAGGATCAAATGAATTTCTACATGTAAAGCATTTAGAATGGTTCCTGGCATGTTCTAACTCTCAGTGAATACTTGCTAGTATTATTTTCCTCACTCAGTCTCACTACTTCAAAATCTCAAAGTTGTCCTCACTGCCACTCTCTCCTTTACCTCCATACCCATGACCATTAATTCTTGTATATTCTCCTTTGTATTAAGTTTCTCTTTTGTATCAGTGTTCTGATTGTCCATTCAGGAAAATAGACACCACCTCTTCAGGTGTTCCTAACAGGGGGGTATGATTCAGGAAATTGGTTTAAGTAGGTAACGCAAAAGCTGAGAAGCAAAATGGGGACATTTAGTCAAGGCAGGAGGCCATTATCACTCTTAGGGCTAGATGGACAGTGGGACCACCTGGCTTCCCCGCTCCTCTCAGTTTCCAGTCTTCTCCTTGGCCAAACCTATATGTAAGCTAGTCAGAGGTGGAGACCAGGAAAGAAAGTTAGTTCTCTGTAATAAGAAAGCAGAGCAGAGGAGGAGACTGTTGTGTGAGCCCCATTAACTGACTCTGTCTGTCTCCTTCTCCCTCTGCCCTTGTTCAGGCTACTTCATGCTTGGAGTGTTTGTAGAGACTCCTGCTGACCTTCCTGCATCAGCTGCTTCCTAGTCTAGTCCCTGCTACATATTTCTTCCAGAGCGATCTTACTGTAAAACAATTCCATGCATGTTATTCTTTTGATCCTCATTTCCCATGGGATAAAAGCTAACATCTATAGAATGGCCCAGATCTTTCATTCTCAGAATCTAAGTTTTGTAGGTCAAAAATGATTGAATAGAAGCTATTTCTTATGGTTTAACCTAAAATCTATCCTGTTGGATCTTCCATCATTTCCATGTTACGGGTGACTAGATATTTACACCAGACCTTTCCATGCTTATTTCATTTTTATTTCAAGAAGCATCACATTGGAAGCTTTTCCATGGGCCTCCGGCGTCCCTTGTCCCTTCCCTCTGACTCCTGCATCACTCCCGAACTCCGCTCTAGTTCCTGCTGCACGGAACCGTCCGCTTGCCTGTCTGTTTACCATATTCTGTTCCTCCCATGCACGTTCTTCCTGAATGCACTGAACAGAACTTTGCGGAATCTCTGCAAATGTTAAATAAATTATTAACGTCGGATGTAGTCACTGCGCTAGAATCCACCTGACGGAACGATTTTGTGCGGGTTCTGACTGGGCTCCTGTGGAAACTGCTGTGTGAGCAATAGCGTCCGTTCTATTCTGTCAGACCGTGTGGACTGCTGGGCTGATTCATCTCACCAGACCTTCCGGTCAGCCTAGTCGGCATGCTGTGAATGAATTTTCAGTCTGAAAATTACTTTGTGTTCATCATTTAAGATTGGAGTTTTCTCTTTTGCATCTTTTCCAATGTTTTTCTCACCCATAAATTTTCAGGATACACCTGGCTATGGAATTATACACACTAGGGTGTCCTAAGCCCTTGGCCGATGAATCTAAAGTATTTTCGGTATGATGTTTTTCGAGGAGCAGAAAATTTCTTTAATATGGTAAATACAGTCTAAAATCAGTTCCACCTTTTGGGCTTGTATCGTTTTGCCAGAATTGTCTGAAATAAGAATGTTCATGCTGCTAGGGCATGTGACAGCTGACTTTTCTTTTTCAATAAAAGGGCATTTGTCCCAAGGAACAAGGAGTAGTTCCAATAATTTTGTGCTAGCTTTACTGTGCCTAGTTTGGATGCAATCCTCAAAGCTGGCAACATGGCTTTGTGACATTGATTATAAGTTGTGAATAATCTCTGCAGACCCATGTGGCTCCTAGTGCCTTTTAAATGTTTATTGGGGATGTCATTTGAAAGTGAGTTAAAACTGGATTGACTCATGAAGACTAACTTATCAAAGTCTTTTAATTAATGAATGCATGAAAGTTTTAGGCACAAAAGAGAGAAGCCCTACCTTTGGTACCAAATCTAAAAGCAGTTCCCACCTGCTCCTAGTGCTGCCCCATGATCGCGGGTCGGTAACGTGTGCGGTAAGTGCTACAACACAAGCACAATCAAGACAAAGCAAGAGCAGCTTGACTGGGAGAGGTGGAGCTGGGGACAGGCGAGAGGGGGATGTGCACGTTAAATGAAACAGTGAAGATCTTCTGAGATACGACCTGTACCATGCAAAGAATTTGGGAAAGGATACCATCTTTCAGTTGGGATGGTGGGGTTGATGAGGTGATTTTATCAGGGATCCACCTGGTCCTTTGTTCCCGCATGCCCTGCCTGGGACCGTCCCAGGTAGAGAATGAAGATAAAGAATGGCAGCAGTGATCCCACCTTTACAAATACACACTTAGCTCATGAATACCCTGAAGGAAATAATTAGCACCAGTCACTCAGTGTTTGTTCTTCTATTGCAATATAGTTATTTTTACACCTACCTATAATTCAATAATTCATACATTTCTTAAAGCACAAATGGGATGTTATTCATATTTGTATATGAGTCTTACACAGTGCCTGAAACACAATGGCATAAAAAAATGCTTGTGAATAAATTATTGAGTATATGGGGAATGTATGAGAATCTTACACGAGGTGAATTCCAAAGAAAGAGTCTTCCTTGTTCTGATTCAGGTGTGATGAATAAATGAATGGAAAGAAAAGTTTCGTGGATTCTTCCTTGAGGACTAACCATGACCCAAGTTATTTCTTGCAGGACAAAAAAAGGTTAAGTATGTCTAAATTGCATAAATGTGTACATTTAGCTAAGGATAGTGCTCAATACTTCAAGATGCAGCATTCAAGAGACTGTTTGATAGCAATGAGCGGACCCAAAAGCTGAAAGCAGGAATAATACGAGGGACATATATGGCCACTTATACACGAACAGGACTAGCTCAGAAGCCAAAAAGGTCAGATATCCATCAAGGCCAACCATTCGCACAAGGCCTGGAAGCAGGTACTCTGAAAGCCGACCTAGACCCAATAGAAATGTGAAAACTGGCCACTGACTCACAGAAAGTTAGGCCTCTGTATACACAAGCACTTCTCGATGCTCCTTGTATCAAGACACACATGGGAAAGTGTCAGCACACATGCAACCTGTACCTAGAATGGTTAGAGACTCCACTCTACTCAGTTACTCCACACAGTTTAATTTCTTCGGAGTCCTGCATATTAAATAATCAGTCCTGTGCAGATTAGGCAAGGTAAGCTGACATGCATAGGGAAAATAATTTGTTTGAACATGTATTTCATTGAAATATTATTTGTGGTAGAAACTGAACAAACAGACAGAACAAATGCCAACTGCTATTAAATGCAATCATCCATTTGAGACACAGAGTGTGGGTTGGCTGATACTGGAATAAGCCTACCTGGGCTGAGTTTTTACCCATAATTGTCTAGTAATCTCTAAACTTATCACAAACATCAGTTAGTATTTATTAAGGTTTCATGATGTGCAAAGTTCTATCCTTGGGATTAACTGTGAGAAAACCACAGCCCTACTGTGGTTTTCTCACAGTTAAAGTGCCCTACATGAGCACTTTCTAAATGATGTATACACTGTCAGATAAAAAAAAAATTCTCATTTTAGGTATTCGAGATATTATGATAGTCACTTGCCATCCGATATAAAATATTGAATTATTTGATTAATCCTCTTCCAACATAAATAAATTCTAACATTTATTGACTCTTTTAAATATGTCAGTCAGAATGGTTTTTCCTTCAAACTTGTTTCTTCCCCAATGTTCCCTGTCTCAACAAACGAGACATTTACCCACCCAGGCCCTGAACCCAGGGGTCAGACTTCATGCCTCTTTTCCACTTACATTCTATTTCTAATCCATCAGCAAATCTGACTGGTCTACCTTCCATACATTTCCTGACTCTATCCACACCTCACTGGCTCGAACACTACAGCCCAAGTCCAATGGCTGTAGTAGCTCCTAAAGGATCTTGCTCTCGCCCTTAATCCCTTAACGTCGTGCATCTACACAGCTGCTAAGGTACAGTGGCCTGGTTAGGGCTCAGTTTGAAAACCACTGGCTAGAAATAAGAGAAGCAAGATACAAGGAGAAGAAGGTCTTGCTTTCATGCACCCAGGGACAGAGGCCTCCCCAGTTCACCTGGCAAAGCCAGCGCGGGGCCCAGGGCTGACACTTCTTCTGGCCCGCTTCACCTCGTGGTGCCTTCAAAGTCAGCATCATAGCCTGATATCCCACCTGTTCCCATCTCCCAGTTGCAAACTTCCAGCTGCTCACTCGTATTTGGACCCGACTCTGATCCACTCGTGGAGATAGGACGTGAGATTCCTGTTCACCCGGGGCTTGCGTAAATGAGTGGTCCCTCAGTTGCTCACACTTCTTTCTTCCTTCTACCTAGTCTCAGAGTACTTCGAGGCTGACCTGACAACACTATGTCGTAGCCTGAATTAAATCATTTTAGAGTCATCAGGCCCCCTAATTGAAGATGTGTCCTTGGTCAGCTTGCTCTGCAGCCTGAAATTCTCACACAAAGTTTATTGGTAGGGGGTGGGGGTGAGAGTGGCTGTTAAAAGATGTATTAGTGAAGTATGTCTGTGTAAAGAGAGGAAGAAAGAGAGACAGAGATAGAGAGACAGAAATAGAGAGATATGACAGAGAGATTTATTTTAAGGAACTAGCTCACATCATTGTGGAGGCTGGCAAGCCTAAAATACATGAGCGGGGGCCAGCAGGCTGGAGACCTAGAGAAGAGCCGATGTGGTAGCCAGAGTCCACAGGCAGCCTGCGGGCAAACCTCCTCGTTCCTTGGGGGAGGCTAGTCTTTTTCTATTCAGGTCTTAAACTGGTTGGATGAAGTTTTCCCATATCGCGGAGGGTAATCTGCTTTACTCAAAGTCTACTAATTTAAATGTTAACTTCATCCAAAAATACTTTCACAGACATCTAGAATCATGTTTGACCAAATATCTAGGTACAGTGGCCTACCCAAGTTAACATATAAAATTAATCATCACAAAAGGCAAGTGTCATTTGGGAGAGGTAACAAACCCATTGAGCAACTTGTGTATCTTCTATACAAATTATATTGTCCCCATCCCAGTCAGTAAATGCCCGTCATTTTTATTTACCTCAGAGTACCTTTTATTCCCTCAGAGACTCTCTTTAAAGTCCATACAGAGTTCATTGTGAAGAGCTTTGATTGAGATAAAGTAATTAATGGCAATCAAGTAAATAACTGAGTAGACAATTCAAAATGGAGTTGAAAATTCCATTCTAGATATTACTTTTTAGGTATTATTGAAAGTTGGCTTCAAAAGCTCCTTGGAAGAAAGTTGCTGAAAGATGTGGGGGATGTTATGGATGTCCACTAACCGACGAGTGCCAACAAACCCAGAACCATGTCCATCTTATTCACTGTGATCTCTAACATGGCATCAGGTACTTGGCAGATGTTCTGTTAATGGGAAGGAATAAGTGGCCTTATATGTTCCCAATTAAAACTGGCTTTATCTTCTGCATTTTACATGTGGTGCCTCTCTGGGACCACAGTGTATACTCTTATGATGTCATCTGGCTCTTTAAAATTCATATGGGATGGCGAAGGGAGGACACTATAAAGAATGGTGACAGTAGGCACAGTGGTTGTGGTTGGACTGCCCGGGGTCTCATCCCAGAGCCAACCACTCTCTGTCTTTGTGATCCTGGCTAAATTATTTAACTTCTTTGTTCTTCAGTTTACTCATGGGTAAAATGGGGACATGATAGTACTTATTATAGAGAGTTATTGGGAGAACTACATGAGAATTCATGTGAAATGCTTCACAGATACCTCACACATAGTAATATTATTTAGCATTATTATTACCATTAGTAGTAGTAGTATTGTACTAGTTGTAGTATTGTACCAGTTGTAGTATTGTACCAGTTGTAGTAGTAGTAGTAACAATGGCAGCAGCAGCAACAGCAGTTGTAGGGTTTTTATTGTTTAACTGACTGCCTCTCCAAACAGATCACCCATAAAGACTTACTTCATTGCTTCTGGGTAAAATCATTGGTTTAGTGACTTACTTGTATCTCATTTAAGTGGAGTCTTCAAAGCCAACATCATGGTCCTGTAACCACATGTCAGGCTATGATCCATACCCTCAGCTCCAAACACTGGATACTTCCTTAGACTTGAAGGTCCCTCTAATGTCATGGAAGAGGCAATACTAAACACTCTGGTCATTTTTCATACTTTCTCTGTGTACTTCCACGCTGTTTCTTTTCCTTCGAAGGTGACATTAGCTGTCTCAGCAGGTGTGCAATGAGATGTCCTTAGTTTTCACAACAATTTACTGTTACTCTATCATGTTATTTGGAGTTTAGAGCTGGCCTTAAGAGGACACTACTTGGTTCTGGTGGGGGGTGGGGGTGGAGTGGAGCTTAAAGTCAGGCTGTTTTGGTGGTCACAAGGACCCTGGGGAGAGGAAGGGTATTAACCAGGTGTCTGGGTCAGCTTCCAAGTTTGGCTCAGTGACTTCTACCTCCTGACTGCACCCTCCGAACGTTCTTTCCATTGGATACGGTATTCTTTTAGGCCTCTTGGCCCAGACCGGGGTCCATGGGACTGTGCTACGGCTACAGAACAGCTGCTGCATTCCACCGCCAAGGTGCTGTGCATGGGTTCCCGTGGTGGATGAAGTGACAGGCTTATATACAGCTTGAACAAGGTATCGACTTGCAAAATATCTGGGGACCCTCTGTGATGAAGGACTCTGGGCAGGGATGCAGTAGTGGTGACGTGCATTGATTCACTGCTATCTCCAGGAATGTCACGGGCCTTAGCAGTGTGGACCAGAGCCTGCATGGTTACTTGCTCTGCCAGCCAAGGAGCGGTGTGAGAGAGATGGCTGCGCAGTGTTCACAGCAGGATGCTGTGATTGACAGGAGTAGAAAGCCCCAGGGGAGGATGTCAGCTGCTGGATCTGGCCAGATGGGAGAGGCCTCTCATGTGTGCTAGGATGGGAGCAGGGGCTCTAGGGTATCTAGTCTTCTGATTTACCTTGAATTTCAGAATTTATATTTTTTGTTGGAATGCTAACAGCTCATAACCCAGAGGAATGTGATAAACACAGTAATGACAACGATGAAATCCTACACACTAACGGTGACGTCAAAACACTTGCCTGGTGTGAGCCTCCCATGACTACATATAGGAAAGGGTAAAGAGAAAAGCTACATATTTGAAATATCCAATTTCCTGACAACAACCAGTGCTCTATTTACCAAAAAAAAAACAAAACAACAACAACAACAACAAAACCCTGAAAATGTCAGCTTCGTGTCATGGGAGTAATAGAAAGACACCATTCTGTACCTTCTGGGAAATCTCAGACCTTGAAATTGTACAGACAACCTCCCCACGCCCCTCACTATTTCACACATTTCTGAGTCTAGCCTAGGATTTCAAAATTAATGCCCCAGTGGTTGTGCAAGAAATGATCTGGTGATTACTTGTCATTCATATGACCGTGGAGACTGGGTTTGGGAAACTGGACCTAATTTGTTCCAATGAAGTCAGGCAATGACTTGAACTTGAACCACAAATATATGAACATTCCTGGAACTGTATATATTTTCTCTCTTCTTTCAGCATCTTTTTTTTCCCCCCGTAGCCCTCCCAGCTTTCTTTCTTTTCTCTCATTTCTTTTCCATGTACTTTCGTTAACCCCAGCCTCATTGCTGAGGAAGCTAAAGCAGTGGTCGGGCAGATAGCGCACTAGAAAATGTCTGCTCTTCACCCCTGAATCGACCCTCTTGGGGATCTCAGAAACCACAAGAAAGACGAATTTAAGCAGCTAACTTAAAAACCGTTAGAAATCCCTGGGGAGACTACGCTGGGGACAGACGCCTTGGGAAGAGGGGACACGACAGCATTGGGGAATATGGTGAAGCTATTCTTCCTCCAGTGTCGCTTTGAGAGAATACCTGCCCCATCCCTTCTGAATTGCTCAGTCCCAAGTCAGCAAGGAAACTCAGGTCAGCATCGAAAGCTCTACTATCGTGAGAGGCTGCTGAGGGTAGAGCCTCTCCTCTATCTCCTGCCTCTCCAAGCCTCCAGGACTTAAATGGTTAACATCCAAGAGACTGACTGCATCCCAGCATTGCTTCTTGTGCCCACTCCCATAAGCCCAATCACATGCCTCTTCCCCAGAATTCTTTGCCTCATATTTCTTAATTTTGCTCCTTCCAGACTCTGGACCAACCACTGAAGCCCCTTGTCACAGCTCAAGAGTCCATGAAAGCTATACCTCAGGCCCCGTCTCTGTCCATACAAATTAAACCATCAAGTGTAGAGCTTGCAGTTTGAACGCTGGGCAATTGCCCTTCATCACTATTTTTGAGAGATTCCTTGAGCACAGCTGTAGTACGACAGTAGTGCATTGTGGTATTATATCAACTCACCCGTTAGCCTGAGACTGTCCTTCCTTTTTTCAGTTGCTTGTAGAGATCTGCATCACCTCGGCTATGAGGCCAGAATTCAGGGAGAGGAGTCCGTGGGTCCTTGGGAGTGTCGAAGCATCTGTGCGTGCAATTTACTTGCAACTTCTCAGGCCCAGTGCTGGATGTTCCATTTCCCATTGTAAGATGGATCGCTGTTGCTCTCCTGACCAACTTGGTGGATCTGAAGATACCTAGATAATAATGGCAGAGTTCAGTCACACAGTCACTTGCTGTCCCACAGTCAGGTTCTCAGTCTTTACTAGGGCCTATGGCTATTCATAAAATAATGGATAACATCTGTTGCAGAGATATGAATATACCCCACTGCGAATAGCTGGAGGCTCCAAAATAGCATCCTTATCCAGTACCCTAACAACCTCAAATACCTCTAGCACTGTTGTCTCTGCTAGGTCACATGGCCCAAGCTTCAAGAAGACCTGCTATGGAGCCTTTTCTTGCCCTGGGCCATAGTCAAAACTAACATCTTCTGAGTCACCTAATAAGTGGATTAGAATGTTATTCCCGAGTATGATGCATACTACCTTCCAGTTTGAAAGAGGACTAGCAAGCACTGTGTCTCTCTCTCAGTAATGGAGGACTTAAGGTGCCGTAACTTGTACTTTACCATAGAGCAGATATCTCAGCATGCTCCATACCATTGCACCCCTAAAAAGTTCACTACTATGGAAGTCTCCTGAATTTTTATGAGGTTATCTCCCACCCTCTGGCTTAATGTGTCTAATTAGGGTTTCTACATTCTGCTAACCATGTCCCATATTTAGCTTCATGATGATTAAGGAAATGCAAACAAAATGTAAGTTTTCCTACCTATAATGTAGGCAAAGTTTACAAAACAATTTGATGAATTACATTTCTTGAATTTCCCAGATTTGGGGAGAATTCTCACTCCTAAGCTTTAACAGTGAGGATATAAATTGGTACATTTCTGCAGGCAGTATAGCAATATCTATATTTGATGTCTATGATGTGTATAGACATTTATATGCACATATATGTATATACATAATTTAGCAACATATAATACACATATGTGAATATACATATTTAAAACATAAATATAAAATCTGTATCAATGGTCACATCTCTCTCTCTTTATCCTAAAGAAATATAAAGGGAAAGAAATGCAAACAAAAGGACTTCCATTGCAGCATTATATATAAGAGCTTAAGAAAAGGACACAATCTGAATATCAACTAATAAGGAATTGCAAATAGAGTACACACACGGTTTTATACAATGAAATATTATGCCAACATTGAAAATTATAATTTAGAGTCATTTTGACATGCTGTAGAGTAAAATAAAAATCATTTTATAAAAAGATCACTTCCTCAAGAAGTCATCTCTTACACTTTAGGTCAAGTAAAATTCCTCGTACTATGCATAGCACCCTGGACTTTCCATATTACAACACAGTTCTCTTGAAAATTCTTGTTAAATATCTATCTTTACACATAGACAGTGAGCTTTAGGACAGAGGTTGCTCATACCTGCTTCTCAGTTCTTGGGATTGTGCATATTAGGCTAAATGGATGTGATTTAATAGCATATTCCCATTTGTGTAAAACATCTTTGCACATTTGTACATACGCATAGAGATATGTGGAAGGATGTTCACTGACATGTGAGCAAGGCTACCTCTTAATGAAAGGTTTTGAGTAACTGCTATTTTCTTCTTTATATTCTTCTGTGGCACGTGAACCTTTAAAATTAGCATTAAGCATTTCCACAAAAAAAAATTAAAATCATTTCATTGTCTTTTACGTAATGCTTAAGTATTTTTGATGCTATAGATGAATGTTTTTCTTATAATAAAATATATTTAGTGTAATCCAGCATTTAATACAATCCAACATACTGTCCCTTCCTCCTGTCCCACACATGTAGCTATTTGATATCAGACCAAAACAATAACACCAGGAAACAATAAAGCCTGTTAAATCACTCCTCCTCCTCTGTCCTTGTCACAGCCAGCTTAGCTTAAGCGATTCTCCGAGTTAGCTGCTGAGCCAGCAAGGGGGTGGGCAGACCAACACGTGTTCTTTATAGCAAGTACACTGTTTTAAGATTCCAACAAAAACCCAAACCCAGACATTCTGCCTCTTTCTCTTACCTGTTCTACACTCACACCTATGAAGCAGAATTTAAGTGGTGATGCCAGTCAGGACAAGCTAAGTTATGCTGTAGTAACAACTTCGAAAGCCCAATGACTCAGAACAACAAAGGTTTATTTCTATTTCTCGCAACACCTATCATGTGTTGGCTACTACTCTCGGCCTCGGCCTCGGCCTCGTACTCACTCCAGGACAAGAATGACAAACCCTCTGTCTGGAGCACTGCTTTCCACCACGAGAGAGGGAAAGACGGATGTGGGATACTGCACCCAGCTCTTAAAAATCCTCCACAGAAGTAACATTTTTTAATTCAAGTTTTACTAGTCAAAATTTTCTATGTGCTTGAAGGGAGATCCAGAAATATCTGGTTTCTGACAATAACTATCCCAGTAGCGCAGCCTTCTTCACACTCAAGCTATTTTTGGTTTAATGACCTTATTTCTACGTCATGTTAACAATGTGTCACTATAATAATTTTCCGAATGCTTACTATAGAGTTCAAGGCCACAAGCTCTGTTGAGAATATGGGGCTTGATAGCTGCACAGTCGTTAATGCTACTTGCTTTATCGCATATGATCAAAAAACTTCATACATCTTTTCAAAGCAGTTGAGAATACTAGGTTATAAACATAGAGTTGTCAAAGAAACATAAAAGCCCCTGCTTTGTGTTTTTCTTTAAAGTGAAACTGCTGAGTGAGTGGTCCAAGTGTGGGGCCAAGAGGCCTGAGCTGGAGTTACACATATTGAATGTATTGAGAGCAAAAAATGCCAAGTGCCAAAAAGTCCATTTCTGGCAGATGTGTGTAATGCAGCGAAAGCTGCGCTGCCCCCTGTGGTGGCCCCCACATTCTCACTTGAGCTGAGAACCAGCCTGTACATCTATCGTACATCTGGTGGATCAGATGGAGCGGGAGGGGAGCCACTTTCTCACTGGAGTCTTGAGGAATGAAAGCAGAAAGATGGTTGAACCTTTTCTTCTGACTCCAGATCAGGCCCATCATACCACAGACCTGCGTGCCCCCCGTCATGGTTATCCCCTTGGCTGGGTGACCCATTACAGGAGGAGAATGGTCACGTTTTCCGCCTGTGAAAATTCTGTTGTCCAGTGCAGACTTCCTCTAGGACGATGAATAAATTCCTATGTGTGGCTGGGTGACCACTTTCCCGTAAGGCTAGTACACATTTTCTGTTGCAAGTATGGTGGGTAGGACATTTGGGTAGCACTGTGGTAAGAAGGTTATGGTTTTGTCAACAATGAAATGAGATCTGTTGAGTCAATTTACAGTTTATTCAAGCACTTGATTACATGGCAGTTCTAGCCGATATTTATGTACACCATGAGAGACTGTGGTGGAAGCTGTGTGGCCTAGGAGTGGGGATTAAACCCCAGTTTTTGACCTCAGTTCACTCAGTGGATAATGCTGTTCCCTTTGTCACCATCAGAAGCCTTGCTTCTAAATTCGCCAATGGTTGCTTGATTTGACAAGTATGAACAACTGTCATTTCTAAGGACAGAACGTTCTTCTTTCAGACCACATGAGAATAAACTGCCAATGTCTGCTCTGAGGTTTTTAAGTGATAGTAAGCCCTATTAATTACTATTCTGTCACCTACTTCTGTCACTGTCACCTACCCTCTCTTTTGCCAAATTAACTAAAGGTCACCTAATTTTTCTTCATTAAAACATGAAGTGTCCTGGAAAATTTTGAAATTGTTGCTAAATGAAAACCAGTTAAAAGGCTGAGGCCAAAAATTGCTGGCAATCTTCATGCTGAATTATGCAGTCTGCACATTGCAGGCAGCCTGTGGGTCCTGAGGCTGTCACAAATAACAGGGGAATGTGACTCTTTGTCCCAACAGGAAGGGCCTCTGCCTAGCGGTCTGGGCCCTGGGCCATGGCTGAACCTTACTGCCACTCCCAAGGAAAACTTGTTTCACCCACAGATGAAACTGTTATGAGGCCGAGAATACATTTCTTCTAAATTAGCTTTCCTAAGCATGAAACAGCCTGGCTCTTCACAGGTCTATAAACTGTCTTTATTTTCAGGATTCACCATGAAGACTGTTCTTGGTGTCACTCCTTTCTTCCAGCTCTCCTGGGTACCCAGCGTGCCCGCACTCACGGCTTCCCAGCAACCTGCCTGCAGTGCCCACACTTCGGTCCGTACCATCCCCTCTTCTAGGTGCCCACGTCCTGGTCCCAGAGCCTTAGACCAGCCTCCTGTGATGAGTCAGATCTTCATTTCGCATTAGGCATTCATTCCAGCTGGTAACTCAAGTGATAATGGTTTACTCAAATGAGATATTGGCGTTATAACAAAGGCCTTTAATACCTTAATCCAAAAGAATGGCCCAACGGTAGGATTTCTGTGACAAAGGATGTGGAGACCTTTAGGCTTGGGATTAGGGGGAGGTCTAAAGACCCCTCCAATCAAACCACAAAGGTGGCTGCTTTTCTCAGCCTTTTAGGTTGACCCAGCACATAGGCGAGGGTGATCAGATGGAATGCTGTTGCTGTTCTCAGGTACGGCTGTCCCTAGGGTGAGCACGCTTGCTCAGGAGGGACGCTTTGCTGTATGTAGCTGTTTTGTGCCCCATACCAGGCACTGTCTCACGGTAGCCAGTTGGGCTCTACTACAGATCTTCCCCTGCACTGACTACTGTGAAATTCGAATTTTACATAGTTTAAGGAGGGAATTAGGCAGTTCCTGAGCCAAGGAGTCCCAGGTGGCCACTGCAGTATTTTGTTTTGTTTTCTATATGCCCATCTACAAACTTCGCTTCGGTCTGCATAAGGCCTGGTCCAAGAAACTGGCTTAGGGATATCCTGCCTTGAGGTGTCCTTATAGAGATATACGACTACCTCTATTACACCTGAGGGAGTTTTCTTGTTTTGTTTTGTTTTTGCTTTAAAGTGATTTGACATGTACAGCTTGGTCTTGAGACCAATTTAATATGAAGATCAAAATCAACATGTGACAATATAAAAAAAGACAAAAAACTCTCAAATCATTGGGCATAAAATTTCAGGTTGCAAAGTCTTATACATAGAATTGCTTCAACAATGTAAAAAATTATATACATAGATTAAAAGTTCCTAACTATTAGCAATGGTTGTTATCGGGATAGTGAGATTACAGACCAGGTTTATGTTAGGGAAGAAAATATAATTTGCCTAAAAATAAAAAGCACTGATTCTGGAGTTATGAGAGCTTTATTCCAGTCCTGGCTCCACTAAAAATCAATTTTCAGTGTAAAAGAGGCTGATTTCAATGAGACTATTCTGAGAGCCAAGTGAGATGATGGGTGCAAAATCCCTGTAAAGAACATAAAGGGATGATAAGGGGACTCTCAGACATCCCCAAAGGCGCACAGTGGCAAAGCCATAAGTGATTCCTGTGCCCACCTACCTACCCGTGGATCGGGGCATATGGTAGGTGTTGGGTCTCAGAGCAAAGCAGGAGTCTAGCAGGAAGTGTGAGGTTTCTGTCGGCCTGAGTTTCTTGAGCTCACTTACTTTCTCCCTACGCTTGACAAGGCTGGTCCCAGAGAACGGAGCCAGACTGAGAGTGCAGAAAATGAGTCCTCAGCAGTGAGACTGGCAAGTGTGGGGAAAAGGCAGCCCGTAGATCCAAAGAGAATATTTTTTAAATAATAAAATGTTGGGGACAGATTCCATAAATGTGTTCTAGCTTAGCAGGACTCTTATGGGCAATTTCAACAGTTATGTTTTTAGGACATAGACCTGTGCTGAATTTTTGTGATAATGAGGCATGCTATGACAAATGTACCCTGGCAGTCCTCTTAGACAGTGGAATCCCAGTGGTAAGTACCAGCAGGAGCAGCAGGTGCACAAATGATCCAGGGATCAAGCAAAGCAAGGGGTCCATCTGGCAGTTTTTCATCACCCAGAAAAGAAAAGTACTGATAAGAGGGGGTGTGGAGTATGCAGGTCAGGGAGAGAAGCACAGGCTGCAGGATTGCCCAAGCTCGGTTTGAAAAGCAATGCGGCCTTCACTGGACACAGTAAGGAAAGAAGAGCAGTCCCCCACTCACTGGTTCTTGTGAAGCTTCAACATGGAACTCACGAGAAGCTCAGAAGAGGAACTAGAGTAGCATAAGGCTTCAAGGGAAATCTAATTAGAACGAAGGCCAAATGATCTCTCAATTCATAAAGGCATTCATATTTCTTTCTTTGCTTTTTTCCCCTATATTCTGATCTCTCATTATATGAACAAACTTCCACTTCATGTTCATATCTTCTGGGTCCTCAAATTTCAGCTTACACATGGCTCTGTCTTATCACAGCCACCAGAGATGTAGGGGGGACAGGTCTGTTTAAAAGGGATGTGATCAGGAAAATCAGTAACTGGTACACACTTTGTGCATTGGAAATTGCAATCTACAATGGGGAAATGGTTACCGAGTCAGGAGAGTATCAACTCCATAAGGACAAGGACTGTCCCGTCTTATTTACCATGGTACCTGTAGTGCCTAAAACAGTGTCCAGTACAGAGCAGTTAAATGATTAAAAGAAGACTTTCAGAAAGCACTTAGTGCTCATCCTTGTAAGCAGAGTATTATGATGATGTTATAGAGAAAGGATAAAGAGAATTTTAAGAATTAGAGTCTCTGCTTTTAAGGAGTTCTAATCTAGAAAAAAAAAGATAAAAATTGAAAAAAATAAGTCATCAGATATAAAATCATACAGATACACTGGGTTTATCAGTAATGAACCTAAGGGAAGTAAATGTCATGCTTAACGGAGCAACTGAGGAGAGTTTAAGGGATTATTTACAAAAAGTTAGGGGAACTCGACAAGAGATAGTGCATCACTGGAGAATTAGAAGGAAATCAGAAATGGTACCATCCCTAGATCTGAAGATGCAAAGGGAGGGAGAAGTTCCTAGAATGGAAAGAGGAAGCTGTGATTGTCCAAGAGGGCTGCTGGGAAGGAGCTGTGACCTTTGGTAGAAGTCATGGGAAGGCTGGGAGGATAAAAACTCTGACTTATTCACCTCCACAGCCTTCGATTTCTTACCTGTGTCTCCCATAAACTGACCCCAACCTGAAGACAAAAGGCAGGGCAGCTCAAGTACATGAAGTTACTCTTCTGGGGCACAAAGCAGAGCAGAGAGGGATGAGGAATGCAGTAGTTACCCCCTTATCTGGTTTCCCTTTCTGAGGTTTCAGGTACCCGCTACCAAGTGCGGTCCAAAAATATTAAATGGAAAATTCCATAGATAAACTTCAAAGTTTTTAATTCTGTTCCACTTTGAGGAGCATGATTAAACCTTGCACCATCCCACCCAGGATGCAAATCATCCCTGTGTAGCATTTCCACACAGTATACACTACTCATCCATCAGTCACTTGTTAGCCCTCTAGGTTATCAGACTGACTGTAGTGGTATCACAGTGTTTGAGAGGTTCAAGTAACCCTTATTTACTTAATAATGGCTCCAAAGTGCAAAAGTAGCAATGCTGGCAATTCCAGCCAAAGAGAAGGCAAAGAGAAGCCATAAAGTGTTTTCTTTAAGAGAAAATGTGAAAGTTCTCAATAGAATAAGAAAAAAAAAATTGTATGCTGGTGTTGCTAAGATCTATGGTAATAAATCTACCTCTGAAATTGTGAAAAAGAAAAGGAAATTTGTGCTAGTTTGCAGACAGAGAGAGAGAGAAGCCAAGACCATATGCACATAACTTTTATCACAGTATATTGTTATAATTCTTCTATTTTTTATTAGTTATTATTGCTAATCTCTTAATGTGCCTAATTTATAAATTAAACTTTATCATAAATATGTATGTATAGGAAAGGCTTAGTATATATGTAGCTATAGGGTTCTGTACTATCCATGGTTTCAGGCATCCACGGGTGGGTTTGGAACATATTTCCCATGGAGGGGCTATTATATATCAGAAGAGGAAAATTGTAAATATCTGGCAAAGTGGGGGATGAAATGTTACCCTTTTGGTATTCCAAGACTCAGTTCCCAAAGTAGGGGATTCTCCCCACACCAACAACACTCAGGGTGTCAGAGAATCCAACTTTACTCTGGCACTATCTACGCAGAGATAGGATCCAATTCCACAGGTTAACGGTTCACTCCTACAAGACTGCCCCCTCCCCCCGCCGCCAATTTCAGATGCCAGATGCAAGTCCAGGTTGTTACTTATACTTCTGACCAACTGGCTATAAATCAGAAGTTCCCATGACCTTCTCCTTGGGTTCAATTAATTTGCTGGAGCGGCTCACAGAACTCAGACTAACATTTTACTTACTAGGTTACTGTAAAAGGATATAACTCAGGAACAGCCAGATGGAAGAGATGCACAGGGCAAGTTATGGGGGAAAGGTGGGGAGCTTCCATGCCCTTTCTGGATGTGACACTTTCTCCTAAATTTCCATGTGTTCATTAACATGACAAAAGACACTGTTATTGCTCTCAACACTTAGGAAATTCCAAAAGTTTTGGGAGCTGTAAACCAGCATCTATGGAGAAAGACCAAATAATATATTTCTTATAAATCACAATACCACGTCTATAGTGATTTTTATCTTTTCCACCTCATCGCACATGGTTAATTCCTTTTCCAGCCAAAAGCCGACTGTTAAAGCAGAGAAGCAAACAAATAGGTCAGCCTCCTGCTCCCAGTCTCAAAGCAGACTCTTGCCTTGTCCAAGGGGAGTGAACGATCTTGAGAGTCAGGCTTTGAGATCAAAGAGGTTCTTAACCCTAAAAGTTACCAGTGTAGTTCAAAAATCAATCTTAGACATTGGAATGCTGACTTTTGCTATTATTAATACTACAGAGAGGAAGGGAATCTTTTTTTCCCGCGATAGAGGCTGGCAGGAGAAGAGAGGGAGAAGCAAGAGTCAGATAGTTCTCAGTCGTTTACCTTTCCTTGCACGGCTGGACCTTGAAGGAGGACATTGAGGAGAAAACATCCAAATGAAGTTGTGGGGAAATGTGAGGTAGACAGAGGGAAAAGGGCTTAGTTTTATACGTCCAGGGCACAGGCAGAGACTATTTTGTGAGGCTTGTGGCAAAGAGCTGTATTTAGCATAGTAATACAGAAACGAAAAAATGGTGGTGCCCAGATAGTGGCTCAGAAACGTATGTGAAAGGTACCCAGGCGAGAGAGCCAGAGGACAGCTTTAAAGGGCTCTCTGCACAGTGAAGCCTGGTGTAGACTCCGAGGCCTCTCCGAGTGCCCCAGATCGGAATGAGTGAGGGGGCAACCATGACAGCAAACTTACTGCCAAAGCTGCCTGTGGAACTGTGGAGCTTAGTACCACACTCTCGAAAAGTTAGATTCAACTGGCTGCACCTCAGCAGCTATCAGCTTAAGAGGTCCAGGGTCGGGACAAGATCAACCAACTACCACCAGAGATCAGTAAGGGACACAGAGAAGAACATAAAGATACAAGCCCATTCCATCTCTGTAAGAACACAGAAGCCTTCATATGTGTGTGTGCGTGCGCGCACATGCGTGTATGAGAGAGACGTGTGTTGACTAGCAGAGGGGAGAATAGAGAGAAAATTCTACTTTCTCTTTGAAGAATCTGAGTTAGTTAGAAAAATAAAAAGCAGATTCTAAGTTTAAAAGCAGATTCTAAGTTTTCTAATTTCCTTTAGTTGGCAAATTTAAAACTCTACCTTCCTTCCCTGGAGAGACAGATTTGATAAATACTTAGAAAGTAAAAATAACTGACAAGGTTGGGATGGTGAAACATTTCTAACTAGCTTCATCATTGCTTTGATGGTGGAACAGCCAAAAGAGAGAATATAGAAGTAGCTCATTGAGGTCGGAAGATGATGAATGCAAACCTAGACTCATTGAGAATGACTGACTGTGGGACAGCCAGACAGCCAGATGGATACAAATGACCAACCACATGCGATTAAGGCTTAGAGCAGAGGTATAGGCTACGATTATAGACATGATAGTAGTTAAACAGCTACAATGAAGAGTTAACGAAAAAAAGGCAGGAAAATAAGAAAAAAGGAATAAAGAAAAGATACAACAAATAAAAAATATAGTAAAACTACTAAACCTAAATCAAACAGTATAAATAATTACATGAAATGTATGTGAACTATATACTCTAATAAAAGGGCAGAGAGTGTTAGGCTGAATAAGCAAGCAAGACCCACCTATATGCTATGTATAAAAGTTGCACCTTGAATAAAAAGATACACATAAGTTATCAGTAAAAGAAGTAGAAAATATACACAATACAAATTCTAATCATCAGAAGGCTAGAGTGGCTAAAATAATAGGAGACAAAGTAGGTTTCAGGCAGAGAATTATTGAAAGAAAGAAGAAATTTTCATAATGATAAAAAGATCACTTCACCAAAAATATGTAATAAACCTAGATCTTTGTACAGATAATTACAGAACCTCAAAATGCATGCAGCAAAAACTGTTGGAACCAGAGGTAGAAAAAGACAAATCCACAATTAGTGAATTTGGCTCTGTTTTCCAGGTAATTGATAGATAAAAAGATAAAGTGGAACATGAACCGAGGTTAGATCACATGCTAGGCCAAAACTCAATAAATCAGAACAGCACCAGTCTGAGTGCTTATTCATCAATTCCTGCTTGCACCTTTTTATTGAGTGTCATAACTGTTCAGTTATTTCTTACTCCATAATGCTCAAGAGATACAACCATTTCCTATTGAAGAGACCTCTTTAAAAAGGAACAAAGCCTAAGGAATAAACCAGAAATAAACTTCAAAAATGTGGTCCTCATGCACGTGAATTTTCAGTGCCAAAGCCGCCTCACTTACACATAGTCTCAGTGAACCCTCAAGACAATCCTGTAAAGTAAGGTGGGTAGCTTTTATCCTCCCTGTCTCACAGATGTGAAAACTGAGAGTTGCACAGAAACTCTTGCTTTTAACAATGCAAGCCTAGGCGCACAATGAGGAAACAGACTGGAACAAAACTCTCTAAAGCTCTTTCCACTGACCAGATTTCGAGAAGTGAACTTTTAAGAAGCCAGCAAGGTGTGCCTTCACTGCTGTGCTCCTAGACCTCACTGAACCTCTCCCAGGCCCAAGCCCTCAGTCCTCCCCAGCTCTCCTAGAGCTGCCGCCGGCTTGTATTCCTGCAGCACTCCCCGCACCGTGCACCTTCCCAGGATGCACCTGCACTTAGCAGCCCCACCTCTCAGTCCCGTGAGGTTCTGCTTTTTGCTAGGTGACAGGATATAACTTGATCAATTGACAGTTGTGGGCCTTTTTACTACCACCTCGTACCCAGAATACATGGTGGCACTCCGAAGGCAGTGGAAGGAAACATCTTCATTCAAGTCAGTAACCATGATGGTGGACACTCCACTGCCCCAAGAACAGAGACAAACACAAACACAGTTCAATCCTGCTGGATGACAGACCCATTAGAGATAGTGGTCAAAGACAAAGGTTGATCGTATTCCATGAACTTAGAGCCCTAAGGAAAGTGGAACCAGGTTTCTCCTTGCCCACATCCTATATGGCTTCCTTTACTGTAGGCTATTTGAAAAACTCAATGCCAACTGAATGGAATCTGTTTGAGAGCGCTGACCTCTTGCTGTCTACCTTCCTGAAATCTCAAGCTGGCCAACTGAGAAAGCTATCACATCTTATTGTTCTTTCGGCCCTTAGTCCATAAGTGATAAAAGGTCCCTAGTTACCCCATTAAGCACTGAGGCTTCTGTCTACAATTAGGGTTCCAGTCCATGTCTCTGGAAGTCTCATTTAATCCCTGGGGAAGAAAAATATTCGGAGAAAAATGTGTAAATAAGCATAAATGAGTCCTTGGCTCATAGAAGAAAAACCCTTTCAGCATCAACTAAGGGCAAAGAATAAGTAAGAAAACCAACATGACCTTTGTGTAATGAATAAGCAGAATTTCTTCTTTGACAACTAGCTCTGAATCACATATCCTTTGGTGTTAAAAGTTCATACCGTGACAATAAACAAACCGATCTGAAGTTTCTTCTTCCGAAGGTTTTCCTATGCCTCAGCCTCAACCTTGCTTTGTCCTTTCTTCCATCCCTTTTGTCTCCTTCCCCACTCTTCGAATTTCCTTTGATAGGCTTTTTTCATTTAGGTCAGATTCTGATGAATGCCCAAGAGACTGATGTAATTCTGATTGGTGTTGATGGACTGAATAAAGTCACTAATCATTAAGTGGAAGTTACTCCAGACAAAAGAGGAAGGTGGGGTTGAGAGAAAAGATACAGCAGAGGGCCTACGAGGGGGTAGTTGTCTGACTCTTGAAGTTGGCAGATGTCAAAACAAAAACACAAACAGACTTCGATAGAAAGACAGCTAAATGTAAGACTTGGGTGTTGTGGAATACATTAATTGCTGTCATCAGGATTTTAGATGCACTTGAGAGTTGCTGGCAGTTCTGGCACATAAAATTATCAAGAGTCTTCTCTTAAGAAGAAAAGGTAAGCACAGACCTCGGGGCAGTGCTACAGACAGGTGTAAACTGTACCTTTACCTCTGCTATTCATATCACAAGCTTCTGGCTCTTCCATTATCCTGTCTTAAGAGAGCACCAGATCAGGGTACCTGCCTCTTTACTACCTTTCTGCCTGTCTGGCTTGATGACTAAGTAACCTTAACCATGATTTCAAACTCAGTACTTTATAATTCTGTAAAATTATAAACTGTTAAGTTTTAAAATCATAGGCCCTCAGCTTGTTATCCAACTACCCTAGGTTAACAGGTTAAATAATGCTGGATTTTTTATACAAATCTAAGCAGATTTTCCATTTTTGAAAAGCACACATAAAATACTTTTTTAAAAAACTGACCATATACTAATCAATAAAGCAAGTCTCAGTAATTTCTAAGAATGAGTGTAATATAGACTTCACACTCTAACCACCATTCAAATAAGGTAGAAATCAATGACAAAAAGAAAAAAATTTTAAACTCACTTCTGAATAACGGGTTGCCAAAGATACCATAAAAGAACTTAGAAAATAAGTAGAATTAATTTGCTATACCACATATCAAAACTTTTAGAATACAGCTAAAGTAATACTTAGGGAAATTTATAGCTTTAATGTTAACTTTTATAATAAAAAATAAAATACTGAAAAGCAATGTGCTAACATGGAACTTAAGAAGAAAGAATGACAATAAAACCAAGACAGAAGAGAATAGTTAATAAAGAACATAAATCAATGGAATAGAAAACAAAGAAACCGTAAAGAAAGTAAATAAAACCAAAGTTGATTCTTTAACAAGATTAACAAAACGCAAATCTCTGGTGAGACTGACAAAAAAAAATGAGAAAATACAAATAAACCATATTTAGATGAAAATACATTACAGATACAGCAGAAATTAAATAGATAATAAGAAATTAATTTGATCCTTTAAAGGTTTAATTTAGTGATCTTTTAGAGAAGATCCAGAGTAGCCTTTATTCAAAGGGAATTTAGTTCCACTATAAGGCATTGATTTTCTGCCATCTCTACAGACTGTTCTCTATATTCAATGAGGTCCTTCCATAATGTCTAAGAGGAAGTCAGAAGATTACCAGCCCTGAGGAAGTTCTGGAATTGATATTCTTACAGTTATCTGATACTTTTTATTTCTTTGGAAGTTGTTCTTTCTTCTTGGCATTTCGATCTATGCAAGCAGAGACTGGTTTCAGCCAAATACTCAAAGAGATCCCTGTAAAGAGTACTGTATCATTTTCTCTGAGCTGATCTGCCTTCTTGGGACTTCTGCCCCAAATTCTAGCTTCAATAACACCCTCGAATTCTGTTCTCTGTCTCTTGAATTCAGTGAGACTGTTGGACTCTACTTGGGTGTCAAAACTCTTCACCACAATCTAGGAATTACGTGCAGGCAAAAAGCTTATGTGAAGATAGGGCATATTTTACTATTTTTCTTTTCTCGGTGATTATGGTCCTGTTATCCAATGTCTAATATTAGTTTGCTCTCTTTTGTTCAGTGTTCTAGTTGTTTACAGTGAGACTAATTCTTAGACGTTTTGCTCACTCAGGGCCAGTAGTGAAAGTTTACCTAGCTATTTTAAATTCTTATCTGCTAATTCCAAAAACAGGATTGCCCATGTTATATTGTATATTGCTATTGCTAGATTTTTCTATTGATTATAAATAACATCTTCCTATTTTTTACATGTCTAGTAATTTTGATTATATACCAATAATTGTGTATCACATTGTCCAGACTGGATTCAAGTCTTTTTCTGAAATAAATGTATGTTGTTCTAGAAGTCAATTACATTACTGGTGGATCACCTTTGTGATGGCTTCATTTTAGACTTGATAAGCGTTCGTCCATTTCGGCTTTTCCCTTAGTCTTAGGGTCAATACTTTAGTCATGGGACATGATCTTTATGTCTAAGTGTGGTCATTCTATGAACAGCCCTGCCTGGGAAAGCTGTGAGCTTTCTTCAAAGTAAAGTCCACGTCTCTCTAGCTTGACTCAAATCCCAAGCCCTTTGTCTTCCCTGCTGAGAAGAACCACCGAAATCTCTGCTAGCTCTTGGCCTTCCAGTGTCTGGTTTTTCCTTTGCAGTCTTCCTCTGAGCATGCACGATTCAGGAGTAAGTCAAGGATGTGAAGAGCGTTTAATCTGTAGATTTGGAGGCTCCCTCCCACGGTGTCACCATCATTTCCTAGATTCTCTTCTGTTCTCCACATCACCACAGGCCACGAACTCTGCGGCCTTCTGTTTGAGCGCTTTCTCCTAACCAGCACGTAGATTTGGGGTCACTCTCAGTAGAAAAGCCTTGTGTGAATCTCACCCACTGTGGCCCCCTGATATAAAAGGTCAAAGCCCTTTCAGTTTTTTATTACCTTTCGTCACTTTCCAGTAGTTTTTAACGGTTGATTTTTACATATTATGCAGAGTTTATCATTGTTATTGGCAGGAAGGTTAGCCTGATACGAGCTACTTCCCCATTACTCGAACCTAAAACTGGTTCTTATGCTTGCCATACTTAGAAAATGGTATGCCTCCAATAGATTTGTAAATAAAGTAGGTAAAATAACAATTTTATTGCAGCATATTTAATACTGGAGATTTTCCAGACATTATTTCAAACTTACATGTCTCTGCTGAAACCCTATTGTTGCCTTTCACAACTTCTAATTTACTACCTCTTGTATGAAATATGCCCTGATTTTTAAAAAGCTATTCACCAGGCACTGGTAAGTGTTTAATAGATATTATTTTTTCCAACCTTCACTATGACCTAGAAGGGAGGCAGTATTTCAATCCTCATGTTATACAGAGAAAAAAATAACATGTCCAATGTTACACAGCTTAGAAATAAAGAAATCTGGGATTTGAACCAAATATCCTGTATATGCTCTTGGACATTCTGCTACTGCCTCTTGGCATAACTGTCCAGCCAAAAGTAATCTCTCTTTTCTTTAAATTCCCTTAGCACATTAAATCCTTTGGCCATTAATCATACTGTTTCATTATCGAAGCGTGTTTCTATCCCTCTACAGGCCTTGAAGTCAGAGGCCATATCTTATTTGTGACCTTCCATGAGAAATTGTAAAACAGACTTGGATTCAAATCCTACTCTCTCACTTACTGGTTGACCTTGTACAAAATCATAAAACCTTTCTAATTTTTTTCCACTCATAGAGACTATAGCACTACATATGGTTATTGTGAAAATTAAGCAGAAAGTTACACAAGCTGTAATTATCGATACGTGGTAGCAGCATTTTTAAAGTTCCTTGGAGTCATTTTCTCATGTAACATCTTATTTAATCACCACGACAACCATCAAGTCATTAGTATTTCCATTTTTCAGAACAGAAAACCGGTGCTTTACAGGGGCAGGGGACTTTTAATAATGGTTTCTGACTGAACGGCTCTCAGCATGGCCTTTAAATGCCTCTCCAGACACACGGATTCCTGCACTAATAAGGAACCCTTGCCCACCTTCCCCCGTAGATGGGGGCAAGGTTAAAGGTTGCGTAGCAGCTCTCAAATCAATCTCTGAAAGCGAAAGCAGTTGACCGTTTGCCAGCGTTCTCTGGTCTAATTGACTTCCCGCAGTGGAACCTTTATTTTGAAACAGGACTCCAGAGCCACCACTGGCTAAAAGGACAAAAATAATGTCATTAATTCTGTTTGTTTTGCTTGGGATAAAGTGTCCTGAACTCATAACAAATGTCCTCTTGTTAGCAAATGGAAAAGCATAATTAAGCCGGCTTTTTCGCCACTTTTAACAAGCTTTCGGTTTCCTCTCTACTTCACTCTCTCATTTTTTAATGAGATACCAATTTCCTCCTGCCCAGTACTCACAGATACTTTAAGCAGTAAAACAGACAGCTTTGATTTTTGTCTGACTGTGAAGTTTTGGTATTAATTTATTCATCTGCAATTTATGCCACACTCTTCTTTGTGCTAAATGGTCTGTTAATCTTTAAAAATTAACGAGGTATCTCAGGCCAAAATATGAAAGAGTAAAGGGAAAGAAACGAAAGAAAAGGAGGCTGGGGTAGGAAAGGTTTCTATTTAGGGGGCGTGGAAACACTGGCATTTTCATCCTGCTGTCTTCAACTGCAGCATCTTCTGGAAACACAGAACCGCAAAGAAGACTTTTTCCTGGTTTTCCAAAACCCATCTCCAATTAAGACTCAAGTGTAACCCAGCCTGCCCAGACCGGGAAGCCGGTTGGGGACCAGGCGCGGTAAACAGAGACTGCGCAGTGGGGCCTGGAGCAGCAGGAAGCTCCCTGAAGATGTGCAGGCCGCGAGGGGCGGGGAGAAGGACCTCTCTAAAGGCCATTTAATCAGCCCAGCCCACCCTGCCGTCTGCCATCCGGGGAACAGCGTCTTTGGCAGATTAATGAAAAGTTATTTTTTTAAAAAAATAACTTTAATAGCTCTTTAAGACTTTCAGAAATCTTGGAGCTGATTACAAAGATTAGATTTGCACTCAGCCAAAAACGATGTACCTCGTTCTATGTGTTTTGCGTGCCTTATCAAAGACCCGTTTCTGTACCAGCAGTTGGGAACCATGTGACCCCAGTAAGTCAGGTTAACTGTTTCTAACACTAATTGTACTGGCTTCCACGTTTCTCTGTGATCGCACTTTTCTTTTCTTCTCCTCTGTAGAGAGAGCTTCTCCAAATCATCATCACCGTGCTTCTCTTGTTAAAAACCAAATTAGTGAGATATAATTCACATACCATAAAATTCACCCATGAAAAGTGTACGATTCAATGGCTTTAAGATATTCAGAAAGTTGTGCAAGCATCACCACGATCTAAGTTCAGAACACTGTCTTCACCTAAAAGAAACCTCAATCCATCAGTCACTCTCCATTGCACCCACCATCTCAGTCCTAGACAACTACTAATCTCCTGTCTCAACAGATTTGCCTATTCGAGATATTTCATGTAAATTGAATCATCTAATATACGGTCTTTTGTCACAGGCTTCTTTTAATTAGCATGATGTTTTCAAGGTTTACCCATATTGTAGTATAATCAGTACTTCATTCCTTTTTTATGGCCAAATAATATTTCACTATATGGACATACTTCATTTTATATATCCATTCATCATTTGATGGACATTTGAGTTTTTTGGGGCTATTACAAATAATGCTGCTGTGAACATTCGAGATTTCGAGTCAACGAATGTTTTCAATTATTTTAGGAGTTGAACTGTTGGCTCATTTGGTAATTCCATATTCATGCTGAGAAATTGTTTTTCCAACTTTATATTCCTACAATCAATATATGAAGGTTCAAATTTTTCCAGATCTCATCAGCATTTACTATTATATATCTTTGTGAACCAAACTTATCCTAGCAAGTGTGAGGTGGTCTATTGTGGCTCTGATTTGTCTTTCTTTAATGGCTAGTCAACATTTTTTCAAGTGCTCATTGGCCATTTGTATGCCTTCTTTGGAGAGATGCTTATTCAAAACCATTGCCTATTTTTTATTTGAGTTGTGTTTTTATCATTGAACTGTAGGAGTTCTTTACATATTCTAGATATGTCATTTCCCAGATATATAAGTTGCAAATATATTTTCCCATCCTGTAAACTGTCTTTTTGGTTTTTTGATGTTATCATTTACAGCACAAGTTTTTAATATTGATGAAGTTCAATTTATTTTTTCTCCTATCTTATGCTTTTAGTATCATTTAAGATCTTACTCAAGGTCATAGAGATTTAGTCTTATGTTTTCTTCCAAGAGTTTTATAGTTTTAACTCTCACATTTATGTCTCTAATCCATTTTGAGTTCATTTTTACGTATGTTAAGAAGGGATCCAACCTCATTCTTCTGTGTGTGGAAATCTAGTTATCCCAACCCCATATGTTGAGTCTGTATTTGTCTTTGGAGCTTAGATGTGTCTCATGGAGGCAGCATATGGTTGGGTTTGGTTTTTTGATCCATTCTGCAACTCTGTGCCTTTTCTATTGGTGAGTTCAGTCCATTTACATTTAGGGTGTTTATTGAAATATGAGGTCTTCTTATAGCCATTTTATCTTTTGCTTTCTGGTAGCTCAGTGCTTCCATTGCTTCCTTGTCCTTGTGTTTCTGTTTTCTTTATTTTGGTTTCCAGTAGGTGGCATCTAAGCCTCTTGGATCCCTGCTTTATATAAAACCTTAAAAAAGCCTTTTTATTCTCTTATAGATATTTAATCACACTCGCTACCCTCAGTTTCAGTCCCTGTCAGTGATAGCAACAGTTTCAGTAGCGTTTGCTCAGATTCCCTGGTATTTGGTCTCGGAGGGTATGGGGGAGGGGCCTTCCAGGTAGGGTGTTGGAGGCTGCGGCTCAGACTCGGTTTTGCAAGCAGTCGGTAAAAATCAACTGTTGTTTTTCTGCTGTCCCACTTCTCTGCCTTCTGCCCTGATGACTGGGCTCTACCGCCCGCTATGTGGAGCTCACAGCTTTGCCAGGCAGGGCTGTTCAGAGGACTCGCCGTTCCTTCTCCCCTTCCCCTCCTCCTACAGGGAGCTCTGGCTCCAAGAGGCAGCTTCTTTATTTATCCCAGTCCACTGCCCGACACCCAGGTTTCTGACCTGTGGAAGCTCTTATGTGCAGCTCAGACATGCTGTTGTGCAGTTTGGGTGTATTTTGTTGAGTTTCAGATGTTCAGCTTGTTGTTATTTCAAGGGGAGAGAGTTGGGAACATCTCTCACTCTGCCATGTTTCCAAAGAAGACCCCCGGCCCCATTTATTGAAAAGAATTTTCTTTCCATGTTGGATTGTCCTGGTACCCTTGCTGAAAAACAATTCATCATAAACAGAGGGATTATTTCTGTGCTCTCGATTCTATTCCTTTAATTTATATATCTATCCTTATGCCAGTAACATAGTGTCCTGGGTCTTGTATCTATGTAAAAGTTTTGAAACCAGAAAGTGTAAGTCCTCTAACTTTGTTCTCCTTTTTTCTGTTTTGGCTATTCTGGGTTCCTTGAATTTCCATACAAATTTTGGGATCAGCCTGCCAATTTCTGTAAATAGGGAAGCTGAGAGTTTGACAGACATCACATTGACTGTGTAGACAATTTAAGGAGTACTGCCATTTTCACAATATTAGGTCTTTCAATCAATGCACATAGGATGTCTTTCAATTTTAGATCTTTTTAACTTTCTTCAATGATGTTTTGTCATTTTCAGAGTACAAGTTTTGAACTTCTTCCCTTAAATTTATTTCTAAGTACTTCTTTCTTTTTCATGTTATTATAAATAAAATTGTTGTCTTAATTTCATTTTTGATTGCTTTTATATGGAATTTTAATCGACTTTTGTATAATGATCTAGTATCTTGCAATCTTGCTGAACATGTTTCTTAGTTCTAATAGTTTTTTTAGTGAATTTCTTAGGATTTTTTCCACATGTGATCATATTAGCTACAAACAGAGACAGTTTTACTTTTTCCTTTCCAATCTGACACCTTTCATTTCTTTTTCTTACCTGGTTACCCTGACTAGAACCTCTAGCACAATGTTAAATAGATGTGGTGACAGTGGACTTTTTGTCTTGTTTCTGATCTTAGTTATGTGTCTTTCATACACGCCCTTTGTCATGGTGAGGAAGTTCCCTTCTATCCCTAGTTTGTTGAGTAATTTTATAATGAAGGTGTTGGATTTTGTCAAATGCTTTTTCTGCATCTATTGATCTAACCATATGATTTTCATCCTTTTTTTCCCATTAAATACAATGTATTTCATTCATTGATTTTGGCATTCTTGATATACATCATAGCGCATAGTCCTTTTTGAATGATGCTGGATTTGGTTTACTAGCATTTTGGGGGGGATATTTGAGTCTATATTCATTAAGGGATATTTGTCTATAGTTTTATTTTCTTGTGATATCTTTGCATGTTTTTAGTATCAGTGTAGAATTTGCCTCATAAAATTAGTTAAGAAATGTTCTCTCTTCTTTTATTTTTTTTTATGAATAGTTGTGTTAATTCTTTAAATGTTTGACAGAATTCACCAGTGAAGTGAGTATGAGCTTGGGCTTTTCTTTTGGAGAAGTTTTTAAATTACTAATTAAATACCTTCATTTTTTTTATAGGTCTATTCATATTTTCTATTTCTTCTTGAGTCAGTTTTGGTAATTTGTGTTTTGTAAGAATTTCATCTAAGTTATCCAATTTGTGGGTAGCCATTTATTCATAGTCCATCTTTATAATCCTTTCATTTCTTTAAGGTTGGCTGTGATGTCCCTTCTTTTATCCCTGATTTTAGTAATTTGTTCCTTTTTTCCTTGGTCAGTTTAGCTAAGGATCTGTCAATTTTGCTGATGTTTTTAAAGAACAATCTTATTGAATTTCTCTATTGTTTTTATATATATTATGTATTATTCCTTACTTTTAATATTAGTACTCTCTAATTTAAAACACATCCTCACACCTAGCCACTTCCAGCTCCTATGAGACCAAGAGGTTGTCCTCATCCCGGCTGTCCTTTTTAATCTGTCTTTTCATTGATATATGTACATTGATACATTGATACAAGCCACCCAGACCCGAAGTCACTTGGAGAAATGTGTGTTACACAGGTAATCATGTCCCATTACTATCAATCTCTCAAAACAATCACACAGCCCATCTGCAATAAATGAAAGAAATATAATAGAATTGGGGAAGACGGAATCTGCATGTGAAAGGACTGTCAGGGCTACTTATCTCATCAGCTTTTTATGGCTTTTGCTCCATGACTTCCAGTATTACTTCCTGTCTTGTTCCTTAACTTCATACTTGCAACCACTTGTTTGATGGACTGACTCAACTACCGTCTAATACCGGGGATGCCAAATACTTGGCATGTATACCATCTCTGTCCCTTGCCCATGGAAGATATTAATAATCTTATCATTTTTTCTAAGCTCATATGTGGCCATATAGTTCTTCTAAACACAGGAGGACTCCACATAACCACTACCAACATCTATGATTCAGCAATTGCAATCCTAGGCATGTATACTGTGTGTGTGAGTGTGTGTGAGTGTGAGTGTGTGTGTGTGTGTGTGTGTGTGTATGTTAACCAAAGACATGTACTAAAATGTTCAGATTAACACTATTTTTAAGAGCCCCAAAGAAAAAACTATCAAATTCTCATCAACAGTAGATTGGGTAAATAAATGCACTATCTTTACACAATGAAGTACTATGCAGCAATGAGAATGAACACTCTACAACTACACTGGACAATATAAATGATGCTTACTAGCGTAACACAGAACCAAAGAAACCAAACATGAAAGAATACATACTGTAGGATTCCATTTACATATAGTTTAAAATCAGGCAAAACTAATCTATGCTATTAGGAGTCAGGATAATGGTTATCCTTGGGAAGAAGTTTGAAAGAATCATGAAGGTGATTTCAGGGGAATGTGTAATGTTCTGTTTCTTGATGTGATGCTCAGTATTACCCAGAGTGTACTGAGTTTGTGAAAAAACTATCGTCCTGTAGTTTTATCAGTATTTCTCTGTATGGATGTCACAGTTCGATAACGTTTTTAACAGTTTGGTTTACTCATCACCCTAAGTGAATTGTGAGCTCTTCTTGTTTTCAGGACCATGTTTCTATTTCATGGATTTAGGCCAGCGACTGAGACCATACGTGCTTCACTCATTTGCTAATTCTGTCCTATATTTCAACATTCAGTCCCTGCTGAAATCCCACTTCTTGGAGTCTGGCTAGTACCTGATTTTGTAATTACTCTCTATCCACAAGGTTCGGTATTCCTGGAAAGCTTTGTAACTTATTCCTACCCAAGCTAATGCCACTGTGTTCATACTCATATTCTGGTTTCTGTTTTTGATACTTTGACTCCTTCCAGTTGCTGCCAGACCTGGATAAGCTCTGAGGTTAGGACTACTCCCTAGTAATCCAAATTGGACAAATCAACTTCAAAAACACAAAAGAAGGAAATTGGTTGGCACAGGAGCTTATGGTGTACCTAGAAATCAAACCAGTCACATGCTGTTCAGCTCTAAAACACAAAACTTTTTAAGGGCTCTCAAATGTCATTCATCTGAGTAGCAAGGCCACTCTCAATATCTTTTGAATTGGGGCTTCAATGTCTACAAGTGCTGTGTTCCCTTGGAGGTTGATATAATTATACTTAAGTTTAGATCGAGCTCAGGGAGGTCAGTTGGATCAGGAATACAGACTGAATTATATTGTGATGACAAACCACACCAAAATTGCACTGACTTATAAAAACATTTATTTCCTGCTCAGACTAGATCTACTATAGGTCACCTACAGCCCTGCGTCTCTGCTCTGCCTCATCTTCTTCCCAAGACCCAGGCTGAAGAAATGATATTTTTCAGGGATATTCCCACTCTTGTGGTAGAGAGAAAAGAGAATATTGTGTTATGGCTCTTAAATTTTTTTCTCAGCAGTGGCACACATCACTTCTGTTCATATTTAGTTACCCAGAGGAAGCAACATCATCAAGCCTAAGATCAGCATGGCAAGGATATATCACCCTTTCAAATGGAGGAACACTGAGCACTTATAACAATAACCGCCCACCACAGCAATGAAGCTAAAAGAAGACAGGGATGTGATCCCTCCCTCTATTAATTTATAAACAAATGGAAATAATAATTCACACTCTATATTCGTCTACTCACAATTTAAGCTCTGGCATTTTTAGTGTGAATAATTAAGATGAAAGCAAAGGCTAGATATTAGTTCAACTGAAACCATCTCTGCTGCAACCTTCCCTTGACCTTTTCAGAGTCACCCTTCCCACACCCCCACATAACGTGGAAAGATGGAGCCAGGTGTCCTCTCAAAGCATCTGGCTGATGGGAATGGAGTTTGGAGCCTGGAATGTGTTCACTGATGTACCTGGATCCATTTACAGAACTATCTTCATCTAGACAAGTATGTGGTCTAAAGAAGAATAATAACAGAAGACAGACCCCTGCCAAGACCACCCTAGACTCCACCCTCAGCTTACTGAATGAATGAGACAATGCCTACCATCTGAAAATAGCTAAAGGTTTCCTATGGAAACAGAAACTGGGGAAAGAGGGATGAATAGGCAGATCACAGAGGATTTTTAGGGCAGTTAAACTATTCTATATGATACTATAATGGGGGATATATGTTATTATACATTTGTCAAAACCTACAGAATATACAACTGAGCGAACCCTCATGTAAAGTATGTGCTTTGGGTGATAATGAGGTATTAATGTAGGTTTAACGATTGCAACAAACGTACCACCCTGGTAAGGGGTGTTGATAATGGGGGAAGCTGTGCATGAGTGGGAAGAGGAGGTATATGGGAAAGCTCTGTACCTTCTGTTCAATATTGCCGTGAATTTAAAACTGCTCTAAAAGATAATGTTTATTAAAAAAAAGATATAGGAATATTTTGCTAATTCTTGAAAAGTCTACTGAACAGAAGACCACAGAATGTCCAGAAACATGATTTCTGAGACAGAGGGTGGTTTCTGCCAACAAGACAGGCATCCCCTGGCCTGTCATAACAGAACTGGTCAGAACTGCATCCTCTAGAAAGTGCCTATAAAATGTAGATCACTGGACAGATAAGCCCAGTTGAACACAGGGAACTTATAGTTTGTCTGAGCAGATGAATTGAGCTACTATTGTCCTAACGAAACAGACCAGGCTCTACCCCAAAGCCGCAGAATCAGCCAGGTGTCAAGGCTGAAGGGTGCTGAGTGAATCGGTTAGATTTTGTTTTCCCTTTCGTTTCGGGCACAGGGAAAGTCTATCACTGCTGGTCACTGTTTGTGGAAGAGAAAGAGAGGGTGGAGCTGAAGAAGGAAAAAAGAGGCAATGCAGCACAAAGCCCATCCTTAAATTCCTCTGAAAGGGGCATGGCAAAGGAAGAAATGAGGAGGAGGGGGGAAATTACAAAAACAAATGTGTGCCCAAGATCCATCTGGAAGCCAGATCCTCAGTGTGTGGGCGAAAACCTCTCTTCTGTTCCAGGCGCTGTCTCTGGCGGCCGCGTGGCTCAGTCTGCCCCTCCCTTTTACCAAACCACAAGCCATTCCCGCTCCTCCGCGATTCCTCCAAGACACATAGCTTAATGTCTGAAAAAGCAGCTCTATGAAAACCAACTAATATCGTTACTTTCCCCACCTATAGTCTTATGAAGAAGATTATAGATCATAGAATCACGGGCTGTTGGAATGTGGAAGGACTTCAGAGAGTAACAAATTGTCTAATCTCTTCATTTTTAAGATAAGGAGTCATAAAAGCTATCACATGATTTCAGAATGGCCAAAGAGGATAAGAACTAGTCCTGAACAAAACTGTCTGCTTACTTGGATTGATTTTAAATAAGAAATCTACTGGGATTTAAACAATTGATGCTGTTTAAGAAAAGATTATCTATTTGACTTTGAATCCAGGAATATTCTCCTTTGAGTGGCCCAGGGGTCATGGCATTAGAATCATGGAGAAATATAATCCTCGCACAAGACATTACCTTGTTGGTCGTTTACCAGGTAAAACACAAGATACCCAGCTAAACCTAAATTTCAGATAAACAATAATCTTTTAGTATAAGTACATCCCAAATATTGCATAGAACATGCCTGTACTAAAAAAGTATTTGTTTTTTTATCCAGGCATCCTATAATTTTATTTACTAAATCTGGCAAGCCTATAGTTTATAGGGAGCATTTATTAGTCACATACTCATAACGTTATCTGTTGGTTTTCAACTTTTAGAATTGCTTTATAGATGAAACACTAAATATTTAATGTTTATAGATCAGAATACAAACTTTAACAACTTTTCAATGGAAAAGAAAAGGCATGTGGGGTAGATAAAATAGGTGAAGGAATTCGAAAGAAAGAAAAGGCACACATGGCAGAAGATGGGGGATGGCGGGCAGTGAGGAAGGTAGAGGGATGGTAAGGGTGCTGGCTATCTTAAGTGGAGGAGAGTTGATGAGTTTTACATGATCCATTTAGTTCAGTTTTTTGGGCGGAGGGGGCAGAAAAAGTTCTAAGAGATTGTATTATCATGTGTGAATTTAAGGCCTAAATACCTTATTCTTCTGAGTGGACTTTTGGTTCATCATCTAATTTTTTTTCAAATACTTTAAAGTCTGCTATGTACCACCTTAAGAAATCAGAAGCGGCCTCAACTTTATTAACTGCTATATAAAGTAGTTTACTAAAAGTCATCTTTATACAATGCAATTAACACCAGGAGTTAATCTATTGGTTACAAAAACCACTGAAATATTATAAACATGATACCTATACATCTTGTGCATTTTATTAAAATTTAAGGCATGTGAACAACTATTTATATGCCAATCTTTTGATGTAGGGCCAAGGCTTTTTCTTTGAGTACAAATCCCTGACTATGAGCCCTGTGTCACCAAAAAGCAGCATCTCTTATTTCCATTTATAGTTTCTCTAAAATATAGTGAAAATTTAAGGACACTTTAAAGTAATCTGAGTGCAAAAGACTTCTGTTTTTACAAAAATTTCCTCCATCTTCCACATTGTCTTGCCCACAGCAATTTTTTTATGACTTGACTTTACTGAATCTTTGCAAAGCATTCAATATAATTCCCTATGGGGGGAAAAAAACCTCTTTGCATTCATATCCCACTGATTTTAATACTCTTTCATCACATTATATAATTAAATAACCAATAAGACTGGATATACTGGGCCAGCTTTCATACTAGCATAGAAAATTTACTTTTTAAAAAAATTTGTATTGTGGTTAAATTCACAAACTTCTTCCCAAAGGCAATATTAATGAAACAGTCAAAGTACTAAGGAAACTAAGTCTCCATCGAGGCTATGCTATTGGGAGGCAGGAGACTAGACTAAATAATTTCTGAAGGCCAATTTTGCTCCAAATTTTCATCATGATAATATACTGATGGCATTACTCAGTTTCTTAAAATGTGAGATTTTTGATTTTCCTAAAATTGTGGTGCCCCCATGGAATGGTTTTATATCTCACTTACAGCTTGGTTATTTCTTCTTTTCTTTTTCCCTTTGAGGGTGGTCATGGGAGAAAGAGGAATAATCTATTTAAGAACCTAGGAAGATAAGTGGAGGGTTAAACTAGGGCTAAATTGCCAGATAACATTATATTCTCGATTTCTGCAAGAAATCTATTTTCATGAATGTGAAAATTTACTTTCCAGCCTACGTCCAACCAGAATGCCCAATAGAGACATAACCACATTAATAAAAACCGTTTCTATTTAGTTTTCTTCGCAGAATTGCAGCAATCCTTCCCTTATCTGAATTCTCCCTTCTCAATCCAGAAGGTCCACAACTTAAAGTATAAAGGTCCTTTTTGCTTCTACTATTAGAGTTTCATAGACCAGGTTATAGTCCCAATTTTGCTTATCCATAAACACAAAGCTTTCCATTAATTTCTACAACTGAAGGTTAAATAGGCTGTTTTCCTTATGACTAATTTTCAGCAAAGCCAGAGTTTTGCAAGTAACGGGTGTTTTTGTTTTTTGTTTTTTTAGTTTCTTATATGGGTTTTTTGTTTTTAAATGTTCCTTTAAACCGAGAAAAGAGATTCATTGTTGGAATGATGGATTTTGCTTTTTGTTAAAAAAGACAGAGTGCTCAGGGTGGGGTCTGGCCATTTCCTGCCCAAAAACACAACTGTAAAGATCCGTCAAGTTAAAGGCCCAAATAACCTGACAAGATCGCTTTACCAGCAACAGCAAATGAAGGTGATCCCAACGGGGGCCCAGGAAAGGTGGCTGGGCTTAATTCGCCCTTAATGAACAGGCAGTTTCTCCCACTGGTAGCTGTGCCTCAGTGCCGAAGCCATCGGAACAGGCCTGGACACTCCTCAGGAGAGCACGTATCCTTGGCTAAAATAAATGGATCTCAGCATAGGCTTAAAGGCTCCACGTCTGTTGAAATTCTACCCAGACTAAAGCGTACCTCCTTCCTCGACTCAACAAGTCTGAAGTGACTTGTCTTTTCTGAAATCCCATTCTATTTCCTTCTATTGATTTTCATTCATTTAGATCATACTTCATTTTTTTAACCAATCTGACCTCTCCACTAGATTACAAGCAGTTTGAGGAAAGGATCCTGTCTTATTTGTTAGTATATCTCCACTGTGCTAGAAACAAGGAAAATAGGATAAGATGAAGATGCACTAATTTTTGAGATTACAGTCTAATGGAGAATAATCTGTAAAGTGTTTGCAGTGCAATTTGCTAATAGTTACACTAAAAGTGGACAGGACAATATAGAAACAATGAGGAGAAAGATGCTGATTTTATTTTGAGATTTAGTAAAGCATTCAAAAAATAGCATTATACACACACCATCTCACTACGCGGATTGCATAAAGTCCGAAGACACGTCTGTATTTACATGTGTAAACTTGGGGTCTGTACTTACACTATTTGAGTTGTCACAGAGCCCTCCACTCTCCTTTTCTGAAAAGTAGCCATGCCTCCCACTTGAAGACATAGTCATAACTCTCTGACCCTACACTCCAGCCATAGACGAGTGGCCCGGGGACAGATCTGCCTCAAGGTGGACCAGCGCAACACTGGGTACTGAATATCATAGTGCATTGGCTCTATCACACCTGCCAACACTTCTCATCTTATGCTACTCTGGGCACAGCAAAAGCAAGCATTGTTTCTTTAAACATTCACTGAGTAAAAATCGTATCCTGGCAACAAACTTTGTTAAACTGAAATCAGTGGGATCAATATCAACAATTAATTGGGAAAAGTCCTATTGAAGGCTTATTGTATGTTAGTGGCTATCAATTCAGTCAATATAAGGATAAAGAAATATAGTCCCTTCCATCTGAGACAGGCATGTAGGGAGAAAATTACAATACATGAAAAACTACTAAAATTGGTGTATCAAGCAGGAGCAGAGAGAAGGTCTAGCTCTGCTTAGGTCATAACCCCTGGGTTTATGCTACTCTGAGAATCATTGACCTCCCCCTGGACATGATTACAAACCAGGAAAATGTTTTAAACAGGATTTTGTGTCCCTCAGCCATGCCGCACCCCCACCCTACCTGCGCCCGGACCCCATCAAAATGTAGTAAAAGAAATCTGCTTAATGTGCACTCAGGTTAGCATCCACAGTCAAGTTCATGGTAACCTTTCCTTGTGGGTTTGTTTTTTTGCTTCTTCACTTGGGGTTACTGAGCAGAAGCTGAATAACCCTGGTCTGTTTTTCAGTCTGGAGACCATGTCCTCGTGGGTTGCCAGACCCCAGGGACAGATCTCCAACATGAAAACTCTTGAAGTGGGTGCCATCGCCCACTAAGGGGTCCCCAAATGGAAAACTCGGGGATGTCCAGGAGCTGTTTCTGGTCTCTATGCTTCATGTGTCCTGTTTTACTGGAACCTGAGCCTCACTGAGGCAGCTGGGGCATGTGTGTTAGCAGCTAACAGGGCAAAAGCTGGCACTGCAAGGAACTGCTTCCAGAGCGGAGATCCTGTTCCCACCGTCACCACGCTCCTCGGCTTATTCAGCACCCGGGCTCCAGGAAGATTTATGAGCTGCTTAAAACATTCATGTTTGCTCACTGCTGATCATTGGAAATTCAAGGGTGAGAACTGAGTTGTTAGCAGTCAGGGAGCCCTCTGTTCCAGGCTCAAGGGCTCCGGACACCCCCTCAGGTTTATCTCTCTGTGCCTGCCTTCACAGCTGCCCTCGAGGCACATGCCACAGACCTCCTCCTCCATCTCTCCAGAATTCGCCCAAATTCAGTAAGTGTGCAAGATTGGGAAAGCAAGAAAATAACGACAAAACCTGTGTAAGAACTCATATTTGTGAAGTAGTTTACAAGATACATTCACACACATTATGGTTTATAAGATACATTCACATATATTATCACCTAATTCACTTATTCATTCATCCAATCATGCATTCATATATAATACATTTATTAGACACCCAATGTGTGCCAGAGACTGAGTCTTGCCCTTGTATTTTATAGAGAATATAGCTTAGTTTTTGTGGACCTGTGTTTAATTCTGTAAAATCTATTAACATTTCTGAAACACGTAGGCTGTGAGAAACATTATGTGTGATATTATAAACGGTATGTGTGGGGAATATCAAAATCAGTAAGTTGGGATAAAGATAATAAAGATATGATCTAGTGATGAAAATATATTTGCACACAAACAAAACGGTGTGGAGAGAGGGACTGGGACTAAATAAGGAATCGCAGACCCTGGAACAGAGCCTGATGTTGGAGGGTAGGGGGACCTCTTATCAGTTCTGATTAGGAAGCATAATTAGCGCTAATCCCATCCAAGTCTATGGGAAGGGGGTTACGAAGAAGAGCCTCTTTAAGGTGTGAGTGCGCTGGGATAAAACAATGGTTTTAAAAACGGGACTCCAGAGAACCTGCACATACTTTGCCTGGTGCTGCTACACACCGGGGCAGCTTAGCGTCTGTAGCAGCACCAGGCAAAGTGATGCACACGGAAATTCAGCAGTAAGTTTTAATTTGAATGAAAGATCTGAAGGGGAGGGGAGGGGAGGGAAAGAAAGAAAGGAAGAAAGGAAGGAAGGGAGGGAAGGGGGGAGGGAGGGAGGAAGGAAGGAAAAAATATTAAGACTAGCTGGTCTCCAACATCCTGTGATTCTGTTATTATCGTTGTGTTAGTCTACCCGTGGAATATTCAATTTTTAATTTTAAAAAAAATACATAAACAAAAATTTTGTGATGCAATTCCATATATCATGCTAGAGGGTGGGGGGATGTTGAATCTTCAAATCTCCTCCAGCCAGCCAGCTTCGCTGCCCTCATTTATTTAATCCTAGTCCCAATTTTATATACTTAACAGGTTTAATGTTATCAAAATACAGTAAGATATCTTCATGCCTTACTTGAGCTCAGCATTGAGCTTCAACTCTTTCTAATTTCAAAATTCCTTAAGTCACCTCCCCTGTTCAATGCTTTGGGAAATTTTGGAAAGCACACTCCCATGCCCCTAGTCATCTACAAACCTCCCAGTTTCTGCATCCGGGAACCCAGAAACCTCAGACTTATGGGAAAGCAGGGCATTTCCAAGTTGGCATTTATTGCCAAGGGCTTTTAGGTGCCCTACGGTGGCCTCCCATCAGAAACCATGACTGGGACATCCAACTTGCGTGCAGCTCCAGCTTTTTAAGGAATATAGGGAGTTGTGAATGAGGAGCTTTCTGTGTTGAATGTATGAATAATTCATCAGCAAGATCATCAAGACATCTGGAAGTTTATGAGCGTGAACCCTTAGCCTGCAGAACAAATAGCCTCCCAAGTTCAGCGACTGCAGGCTGCCTGTCGAGTACCAGGTCCGACCATGTACCAGGCCAGACGGTACTTAGACTGGTCGCACCACTAAAAACAGAGAGACCCTGTACCCAAGCAAGCACACTCTTCCTGCTCCTTCAGCAATGAACGAGGAGCCCTAAAGAGGCGTGTTCCCCCTTTTCAAGGGACACATTTACTCTCTGGCTTTAAGTTTTCCAGGATCTGTTTAGCCTCAATTTCTTGTTGTTCTACATGCTTTTTCTGGGGGAGCACTTACACCTTCTGGCTTCAGCTGGGTTCTGAACCTGTAACAACCACAGACGTTTTTATCTGGATGACCTGCAAGTATTCAAATTCAAATGTGCAAAACAAATTTATTATCTGCTCCTTTACAACCCAAACTGCTCCTCACTGTCATGTAGATACCAAACATTAGTCTCTAGAGGTAGAAATATCTTTCCTTCCCTCACCCCAGGTGCTAAAACCTATGGAACGTTCCTTAGAAATGTCTCTGAAATTTTCCTCTTTTACTTTATTCATCACTTACACTTGTACTGAGCACCAAAAGGCCTGAATAAGACCCAGGCCTTTTTTGCTACTAATAATGTAAGTCTGGAGTTTGGGACAAATAAATAGCAGTTGCAATCCAGTATGAGAGATGGTTCAATAAAGCTATGCACGAGATGCTCTAGGAGGGCAGAAGAGGAAGTTGCCTATTTTTTTTTTTGGTAGTGATCCCAGATTACTGTGAATGTTTAATACATCTTTGTTGAATCAAACTAACCTGAAGTGGTGATGCACGTTCTCAGTCTTAAAGGATGGATTTGTCAGACAGAACACTGAAGGGATGCCATTCTAGGCCAAAGAAACAGTATGGGGAACGTGAAGCCAGAGACAGTGTGGCATTAGTGAGAAAGCGTAAGGTGACTGATACAATTGGAGGGGAAGTAGTTAGAAAAAGGGCTGGAGAGGTATACAAGGTCTTGTTTTTCGTAATGACTAGCTTTGGCTTTCAGACGAGGGGACACCATATAATAATTTTAGGCATGTAACAGAACTGGTCAAATTAGTTAGAAATGGTAGCATGTATGTGGGAAGGGGAGATGTTAAAATAGTCTAGAATGTCAAAGAAGCAATGTATTTCAGGAGAATTTATTAACTAGACTCATTAATACATTGGTAATAAATAAGCTGGGGGTAGTGAAGAAGGAGGGATGAATAGAAGAGTTGGAAGGAGATTAGAGTTTCTGAGTTGGACATATAAGAAAGTCACAGACCCCTGTCTCTCTGTCCGGTATCATGATGGATAGATGTTGATATGAACAAGATTGACTCCATCTTTGTACCCCTTATTTCTTTTTGTTTAAGTTTTTCATGCTGTGAACTGTTTAATCTAACAATTCTCAGATGGCATACCAATGCCTTACAGCTCATAATTATCTGTGTTCTTTAAACATATACAGTGTAGCCATAAAGACTCTTGTCAGTAAGGGCCAGAATGGTATGGCAATCAAGATAAATATCAAACTGGTGTTGGCATCAATTCTAAGCAATCGTCCATCACAAGACCACCAGGAGGTAGGAGTCCTGGCACGTATTGTATTTTTTGTCCCTTTGCCTTGTCCGTTATTAGTGCCTGAGCTATACTATAAAACATTCACTGTAACAACTGTCTGGTAGTGGAGATGGCTGTGCAGATTGCTGGACTGCCATCCACTCTGATCCTGTTCCTGTAAGTAACTTACTCTAAATTGTTACATTCTACGGAGTGCCTGCCTCATTCTTGGGTCTCTGGGTATCTTCTCTTTATGGTGGCCACTATTCCTTCACTCAACTGTCAGACCTGTCACAATAATCTTCTAACTGGTCTCTTTGCTTCTGGTCGCTCCATCTTCTCCACTGAAGAAAGAATTATCTTTCCTAAACTAAAATCTGACGATTGACACACTCTCTGAAATCCTCGCCCCACAACCACAGCCACACTAAACCGCTCAGTGTGTCCCAGGCATAGTCTGCACTCCCTTCCTCTGCCTGTGTCATGTTGTTTACTTTGTTTAGAAAGTGTTTCTCATTCCCCTCTCCTGGTAACAGTGGCTGGTCCCCTAAGACTCAGCTCAGATGACACCTAATCTAAAAAGACCTTCTTTCCGCCCCAGGCCTAGTAGCTCATACCTTCTCTTTGCTCTCTATTTTCCTTTTTTTCACAACTTTTTTGAAATGAACTTCACATGATGATGAATTACTATATCGGGCTCTGTTCCTCCCACTACCCTCTGGAGTTTAAACCTATTATTCAGAGTTATATATCCTATTATCATCAAGGTTTATAGAGGGTGCTTCATAATTTTTTTTGCGTGAATTTAAGAGTTGTACCTTTAGAATTTTCTTTTCTGTGACTGTCCATAATCACCACTGAAACGGGGAGAGGAGGGAGAAGAGAAGCAGCAGCCGCAAACGGGAAAAAATGGGGGCAAGATTTTCCCTTGGATAATCTTCCATCTCCTTGGAGGACAGGTAGCAGGTCTGAGAGTCTGGGAAGGACTTTTTTAGAGGTTTGACTAAACAGAGAGTTTCCTTAGGAAAGCGTGAGTGCCAAACGGGACCCCCGTGGCGTGTCTGGAGTGATCAGAGAGCTGTCTTATAGAGACTTCCAGTTCCTCAGGCCGATGAGAGAATGCCTTTTGAATCAAAAGAGTTTTCCCTGCTTAGCATGTCATTTTGAACAAGTTACTTGTTTAAAGGCTTTGATGTCTGTGTGTGTGGAGATTGGGAGGGAGAGAAGAGGAAGAAAAGAGGGAAGAAAGGGGAGAGAGAAGTGTAAGTGAGCATGTGATATTTTCCATTTTTCACAGATTTATTTGTGAGTACATTTGCAAATCTCTTTGTATGTGTTAGCATATTGTTTCCATGTGTTTACGTGGGTGTGTTTGTTTATGAGGAAATGAGCTGTATACAGATATGTGGTTTCCCTATGTGCAAGTGCTTCAGCAATGTGCCCATGTGTGTGTAGGTAGTGTACCAGTGCACTGGGTGTATCTGTGGGATATTGTGAATTTTGAAAGCACATTTATAAATATATAAGATTCTATCACTATATTAAATTTCAACATGAAATAATTCTCTCAATAAGGATTTACAAATGAACAACTGTTGAAAAGGAATGGATATTAAGCCCATACAATACATGCATAATCTTTAGTTTTGTCTTTCAAAATCGTAAATTTTGCAGAAAAGTATCATGCATGGAAATTGTAGCAGCTGGAGAAGATGGCAAAAGAGTTTTCCACAGCGTTTTGGCTCCTTGGTGGGGTTTGGGCAGGGTGGTCCGTCAGACCTAATGACCGTTGTCCTGCACCTACACCAGTGACCCCAGCCCACCTCTTTGCTCACTTTGACACTAAATCAGTGACAGAGAAGAAAGGCTGGAGCTAGTGGCCATTTAGGGCAAGAGGCTGATATGAGCCTGTCAGTGTCTAAAAGGAAGAGGGTGGTAGCGTGGCACAAAGCCAGCAGGCTTGGGAGTCATTTGGAACTGGGTCTGCGTCACAGCTTGGCCACTTTCCAACTGCGTGGCTTTGAGCACGTTACTCCGCTCCTGACGTCTTAGTTTCCTGATCTATTCGGGGTTAATTACACCCACTTTACCTTTAAGAGTGGTTGTGAGTAAAACGCCTTGTACAGAATCTGGCTAAGAGGTAGGAGCTCAGCAAATAGTAATGTCCTTATCAAAAGGAGTGATCGAATGTAAAATAACAGAGCTGAAAGTGAAGGGCCCACTTTCATTTCTCTGAGATCTGCTAGGTAAAAAGTCAAGTGGAAATGGCCAGCTAGACTGGCTGGGAGCTGACTGCGGAATACGTGAAGCCAGGTTGGCTGAGAACGACACTTTCAGGGAACTGTAGCCCTGTGAATGAAGAGTCGAGAAGAACTTTAGTCTGACTGTGCTCACCTATCCGAAGCCTCCCAGAGCCCCACCTTCTGCCTCTGCCCCCAAAACTCAAGCCAGTCGGGAGTCAGAACAGAAAGAAGCTGTTCTTCCTCTCACTTTTAGGGCCACCTCAAGGAATAGGGGTTTGAGCTGAGGTGGTGTGTTGTTGACAGGTTTTCAGTGCTTCTTATCAGGAGTAAATTTTATTCATGGGGAACAAAAGAAAACTGGCCTGAAACATAAACAGGAATGTGTCTGAGTCTGGGATTCAGCGAGTATCTTGATTCCTGCAAAACTGAGCCAGTTGAGCTCAGCATGGTGCTTAAGGCCATATCATATTTAATCAACTGAGTCATTAATTACTTTGATGAGAATGAACACTTAATTTTGAATTCATGTGTAGTTTAAAAGGGGGGATGCAATCCATATGGTTCTGATTCAATCACACTTATATCATTGAAATGAACTTTTTTTTTTTTTTTTAAGCTATATCTTGGCCAAGACATTCAATGAGGCTTTGAGTAAGCCAGTTCCCTCTGGACAAGTTTTAGGAGCAGCTAAGTTTAGGACACTTGCAAATCCAAGTTTGGTTTCAATCATATGGAAACTGGTTTCTGAACTTCTGAGCAAACTGTCTCGGAGCAGGTGAGTGGCTGACTATATTGCTCAATGCTTTTACTTTTTGCAAAATACCCACCTCCTGTATAGAGTGATATGTTCAAAAACAGCTCTGAGTCTTTCCTGCTGCTGCCTATCTACTGGTGGTCTCGGACAAATCCCTGACAGCCAGTCATTGTAAAGCTACCAGTCATTTGAATTCTAGGAGTCTCAGATTTTCAATGCTCTGCTCTCTAAAGTTCTTTTCAGTTTGAAAATGCAGTGGTTCGCGATTCTATAATGAGCACGCATTTAGAAAACACTGCACCTAGGTGCTTTTGTAAATCTAGGTTAAAATTCTGTATGAAGACTTTACTAGCTATTTGACCTTGGGAAACTTATTAAAATTCTAGACCTCAATTTTATCATTTGTAATTATTTGAGATATTAAAGCATCTAGTATAGTACCTCGAGTTCAAAATAATCACACGTATCTTTATTCCTCTATTTTCCCTCCCTCCTTCCTTTCTCTTCACTTCCCTCCCTTTTTTCTTACCTCTTATTTTTCCATCATGTATTTTTTTACCCTTTTCTAAGATTCCTATAGGCTTACACAATTTCTTCTCCAAAGACTCATCTGTGTGACTTTTCGCTCCTGTAGTTGGTGAGCTGTTAGAGGATTGAACGATTACTGCTCTCCACGTTGCCTCACCAAAGGTCCCCAAAATGGGCGTTCTCAGGTTAATGCTATAGTTGGAAGGGCCTCAATGTTTCTGACAGTTATTTATGCTTACAGACAGGTAGGTTCCATAAAAGAATTCACCTTTTTACCTCCTTGAGGTTCAATTTGTAGCTTTAAAGTTATCATATCACCTAAAATATAAAATATAGATTCTTTGTGCTAAATTCTGTACTTATTCTTCCTTAAGAAAAAGTTACACAAAAGCCTTTATATATTTCTAACTATAACACTGCTAATGGGATTTAAGTCCCAAGAAAATCAGAAAATTCAGAGTCAGACACAAGACTAATGAAGCAAGTCTTACTGTGCTTCCATGAATTCTCTATAAAATGTTTCAAAACCATATCTAGGCTATAAAATTTAGAGTTTCCGATGCCTGAACCATTTAAAGATGTGTTGATCCTTATAAGATGTGAATCAGGACATTTTTGAAGGGCTAAATTTGCTAAAAATGCCCTTTTGCCCTTTTATCGGTTCCCATACTTACATACTATAAAAACCATTTCTTCAGCTGCACTTCCCATCGAGGAATCTCTTAGTTCAGAATTCAGCATTTTAGACTCTTCCTGTAGGACTGCCTCTTAGAATGATGTTTCTCAAACTTTAACATACGTGTAAATAAACTGGGGATCTTGTTAAAATACAGATTCTTATTCAGTGGGTCTGGGGTAGGGCCTGAGATTCTGCATTTCTAGTAAGATCTCAGGCAAGGCTGAGGACATTGGTCCACAGATCACACTTTAAATAAGATCTTAGAAAACTAAGCATTTGGATCCAACCTATTCCCAAATCACATGCTACATGACAAGTGTGACCTTGAGCTTCCACAGCAAGGACAAGTGTGACCTTGAGCTTCCTTAGTATCTGTAGATTAGAGAGGTGATGGCCTAAGGTCTTCCTTGTTTCAGAAGACTTTGTGGAGAATCTGTAAGATCACCAGTGGCCTATGAACCCGTCTCTTTGAACTGAACTATGTATCTCCCTAGCCTTTGCTCACATGAGGTCAGGAGAGAGCAGACAGGATATTCAGGCAAGCTTGGAGCTTGGGCAAAGGTCATAGCTGCCCCAGTGCTGCCACCTCCTTCTCCACAACATTTCTGCTGAGGGTTCCTCAGCTTCTCCAGGGCGAGGTCAGAGCTTGAACTATAGGTTAGGTCGCCATGTGCTTGTGCCCAATGGTGCTTGTACACAAATGGTATTTAGATTATGTTCTTATCAAAGAAATTTTAGTAGGGGGTGAAGAGAGTAATATAGAAGGAGTATGGCTTCCCAGTTTACTAGCTATGTGACTTTGGTCAAGGAACTTTGCATCTCCGTGTTTCAGTATTTTTCTCTGTAATGGGTAATAATAATTTGCAGGGTTGTTGTGAGAATTAGAGATAATTTAAAATGTCTGCCAGAATAAAAGGGAGATATTAATGTTAACATTAATTATATTTACCATTAAGCACACTCTGATATAATTGTTTAAGACAACTGGGGACAATGGATGAGGCTGTTTTTGTTATTCAGATCTATTCAGTGTATAGATTTGGCCAGAATAAAGAATAATTAGTAAATTTTGGAATTTTAAAGAATTTTATTGTATCGGTGCTCTCATTATAACTACATTTAAACTTATTTGGTAAAGTATATTAATCAAGGCTCTTAAAAGCTACTTTAAAAGTTAAATGATAAACACTTAAAATAGTTCATAGGATTATGTTTTATAATGGTGAATGCACTTCGAACAAGCTCACCAGGAACGAGTAGGTAAGGAAGATTTCACTTGCACTTCAGCCCCTTCCCAACACACACCTGGCAGTAGGGAATAAGCAAAATTCTGAGGCAGTTAACAAAACGCTTCCTAATCAGGTTCGGAGTCGGAGCACAGTCTGCAAAGGTGTCTGCCTTATTAACTCTACTGTATTTGGTTTCCCCAAAAGTCCTCAGGGGAAAGAAGGACTTCCTATCTTCTTTAGCTCTCCTAACTAGGTCATGTTAGAAAGACTTCAACTTTGTCCAGTGCTATCTATTTGCTTCGCTTCTTTCTTCCCCTATAATTTCCCTCTTTTCTTCCCCATCTGTTGCAATTGATCGTGCTGGTACAGAGCCTCCTAGGTTCACTTACAGAGATTAAGAGGCAGTAAATAAAGTGAATGGGCTGGGTTAAATCAGTTGGTGCCCAGCAGAAGCAGATGCACTAGAGGACTGGACTGAGGCAGAGCCCATTTGTGTGTATCCATGAGGCAACTCATACCCTTTACTCTGTATTAATGTTGGTTGTGATAAGGAAAAGGCTTCCTTGCTCTCGGCCCCCTTCCCTTCTTCGTCCTGTGTTTTCCCAAGCACAACAGTGTTTCTGAGAGCTAAAGTATGTTCGTCCATGCCCTACACTTACCCACCCCTCTTTCAGAGCCTTCCTCTAAGTTTTCTCTCACTTTTTTCCAAGGATGATTTTATATAGAGGAATATCTTCATTTATTCAGTTCACCAAAATGAAGAAGGAAAAGGGTTGTCAATATGACTTTTTGCCTTTTTGTTTTAGGAGTTATCAAATCACTTAAACTACAATAAGAAGTCTCTCAAGGCTCCTTAGTCATCCTAGCTTTTCTGTGTACTCACCTTTGTACATAAACAAGTCCTTTTATGCAAACTTGCACAAAGCGTTTCTGTGCTTATTTACTCTGCTTAGTTGAGGCACCAAGACTGAGCACACATGTGGCATACACTTGTAAATGGCTTGACGTACATATCTGCAGGTAGCTTATGTTTGTACATATCGACTTAGTATGTGTTGACTGGAGAATTCTGAACTATGGAATTTCAGCATTGGAAGAGGCCTCAAAGACAGTCTTTTAAAATGACTCATGTGAAGCTTGAACCTTCTTATGACTTCATCCTAGGGTCTACCAGCCAAGGTGTAAATTTCTCAATTGTCAGGAAACTTCCTACCGCTCCAAGCTGTATCATCTTTGCGGGTATATTTCACAGCTGCCTATACCTGTGGCAGGGGGCCTATCTGTAGCGTGCATAGTTAATGGCAGGTCAGGGTTATGCCTCTGAAAATCTGGGCACCATAAGCAAGATGTAGAAAGGGCAGCCTTCTGCACCCATGCACAGAGCCCTTTTATTTTGGGGGGGTGGGGGGGATTTGTACCCAGTGTGTGGAGCTGTGGCTTTGAAGACTGCCAGTGCCTATGGATTTCTCTCAGCTCCCTGGGAGACTCTCCTAACTGCACATTTGGAAGAGCTCCCTGCTCACCGTGCAGCGCTCTGTCAACAAGCAAGGAGAGCTTTAGGGCAGAAGTCCAGGACAGCCAGGCTCTTGAGGCTCCTCGCTGGGCCTCGGGGTGAACCTGCACTCACAGATGGGATGGTTTCCAAACATTAACTGAAACACTCACACTTGTTTTCGACAACAGTGCTCAGGTTAAATTTCACCAATTGCTATTCTGGGTAGGGAGCTATGGCAGGAATGTCTCCAGACTCCGGGTGGTTGCAATGCTTCAGTAAGGCCGCCTTTCAGCAGGCTCCATTTGCTGTGCTTTCAAGGACTCAACTGTGTAGCTGCCTTCACAAAATTCAGCCCCAAAAGGTGAGCAGGGAAACCTGGGAAGGGCTTCTGAGGAGAGGGAGCCCCTGAAACAGACCACTCCAGGAGTCTCCCTGCCTGAGCTGACTCATTCTTTGATATGTAGAAGCAACAGTAAGGGGTGGCTTCCAAGAGCCTGTCTGTGATGATGGATGAGTTTGGTCCTGCAGCCTGGGGAACAGAGAGGAGTCAGCAGAACACAGATGTTGCAAGGCAGCCAAATTAATCTTTAATGGGAATGTACAAGTTGGGTCCTCATTAGAATATCTAATGGCCTAAACTTATTGCAAAGTAAGAGCTACCTAACAGGATGGACTCTGGCTTAATATCTTCCAGGTCTTGCTAAGGTTGAGGCAGCAACTGATTCATGTTTGTGAATATTTTTTAAAAATCTCTCGACCATGGGGAAAGATTTCATAGCTAAGAAGAACATGGATTTAAATGTACATTTTCTGCAGCCCGTCTGGAGTAGCTGGAGCTCTGGGTGGTGGACACTTGAGCTTTATCTGATCAGATTGGATGAAGTACATATATATATAGTACAAAACAAAGCAAGAATTTAATCCTGTGAGAGTCCTTGGGTAAGAAGTACCCTTTTCTGCAGAAATAGTTGCAGAGAAACATGCATTTCGTATGTTAGAGAACTGAACTTTTTTTTCATTAAGAAAGACTATATGACAGCTGACCTACTTGGTGTATAGAAATGTGTGGAAAGAGTTGTTGACACCAGAGACCAAATGCATCTTGGCTAGTTTTTATTGTCCCAAATTAGAAGGGAGGTGTTAGCATAATCACTGAATCTATTTCTAAAATTATAAAGTGTTTAGGGAGCTTATTTCTAATTCTAAGAGTGCCACTGAGACATAGAGAGTCCAGTTAATCAAGCCATTCTTTCAGCAGAATTTCTGAATAATTTCCAAAGATATTATTCCCACAAATTGGATCGGGCAAGTCCAACAGAATTCAGGTAACACAGTTGACCCAGGGAGACCTAAGCTTACAAAAGGCATCGATCATGCAATTGTATCAAGCCTATCTAGTGGGTCTTCAGTGAACAGGTGTAGATGAGCCACCCAGAGATAAGAGGCAGTGTGCATAATATCAAATGCACAAGATTTGGAGACGGGCCTGGTTTGGAAGTTCCGTGGCCCTCAGATCATTTTCTATAAAATAAGGGTAATGATACCAATCTTGTAAGGCCATTGGGAGGATTTCAGACTTAAATTTTAAGGTGCTTAAAAAGAGTAGGCCTAGTCTTATCAAATATAATGATAAATGATAATACTAATAGCTGTTTCTGTAGCTCATTATTATGAAGAAAAGTTTAGGTCTGAGGAGCTTTCTGAGAGAACACCAGGGCCTGGGTGGTAATCTAAACTTTTGCCCCTCTCCTCAGGAAAATAAGAGATAGAAGTGCCATCCATACTAAGAAATTTGGTAAAGAACAACAACAACAACAACAACAAAACTAATGGAATTAATACCTAAAGATCAAAGATCTATTATTATAAATATGCATAGAGACTTAAAGGAAAAACTTGATCATAAATGTTGTTCCTATTTGTTTATAGCAATCTCAATAGAGAGATGAGGGCTATAAAAATGATCAAAAAGGAAATTTTACAACTGGAAAATACAATATCTGAAACAAAAAATTTGCTGAATGGGCCTACTACCAGATTAGACACTATAGAAGAAAATATTAGTGAATTTGAAGACATTACAGTGGAAACTAGGCAAATGAAAGCATACAGGAATAAAAAAGGCTGACAAGAAAATGAACAATTAACAGAGACTTTAGTAACTTGTGAGGCACAATGAAACAATTTAACGCATGTGTAATTAGAGAGCCAGAAGGAGAGGAGAAAGAGATTGATGCAGGAAAAGAATACTTTTAAAAAGTAATAGTAGAATATTTTCCAAATTTGGTGAAAATATAAACCATAGATCCAAGGAGCTCAATGGACTCCAAGCAATGTAAACAGACATACAGATATAAGCACATTATAAAATTGCTGAAATTCTTTATAATAAAAAGAAGATCCTAAAAGTAACCAGAGAAAACGACACATATAATAGAAGAACAATAAGACTTACTAATAACTTCTCATCAGAAATTACGGAAGCCAGAAAATAATGGAACGAGATCTTTAAAGTACTGGAAAGAAGAGTCAACCCAGAATTTTGATTCCAGTGAAAATTTCCTCAAAATGAAAGTGAAACAAAGACATTTTTAGTTTTAAAAAAAGTGGAAGATTTTATTTCTGGGAGACCTGTATCATTAGAGTTATTAACAGAAGTTCCTCACAGTGAAGAAAAATTAAACCAAGTAGAAACAGATCTACAGAGAGTACCGAGAATGCCAAATATGTGTACAAATATAAGAAACATATTTTCTTTTCCTAATTTCTCAAAAGAGTATTGACTAGTTAAAGCAAAAATAATAACCTAGTGCGGCATTGACAATGTATTTAGAAGTAAAATGTATAAGAATAGCAAAAGTAATGGGAGAAGGATAACAGTAGAATACTGTTGACAAGTTCTTACATTATATATGAAGTGATATAAAATTATTTTCTAGCAGATTCTCACAGATCCAAAACCCTAGAGAAATCACTTTAAAAAATAAACAGAAAGGTATAGTTAACAAACCAGTAGAGAAGATACTAAATATTAAAAAAATAAAAATAAAAAACCTAATCTATAGAATATTGAAAAGAATATAAAAGGTTGAAAGGAGAGAAAAGGAACAATAGCAGCCAATAAATGTCATAACTAGAAAGCAAGTAACAGAATGGCAGACAGAAGCCAACGATATTGGTAACTGCGTTAGAAAGTAAGATGGAATATATGCTGTTTAGAGGTAAGATATTTTAAGCATGATAGTTTGAAAGTACTGCAATGGAAGAAGATGTATCATGCAATCAAAACACATAAGAAATATGGCCTGACTATATTAATATCATACAAAATAGACTTGAAAACAAATTGTATTACTAGAGATAAGAGGAATCTTTCATAAAGGTAAAAGGGTCAATTCATCAGGGCAAAAAAAACTAGCCCAACAAAATTAAGTATAAGTCCTGGTTGATTTTAGTCTACTGCTTTACTTTAATATAAAGAAACACTAGGCCATTAGCAAAGAGCAGCTGTAAGATGTACAAAGAATGCCAAACAGCACACTAGGGCCAAGGGAAACTTCTTCAGTAAGGACAAACTTTGAGCAGGGATCACTCCCCAAAGCTAGAGTTCGAATCTCACTAGAGAAGGTACGGTGGCAGCCCACTGAATAGCAGTGATGCCCCAGTGCTACCTAGGCCATTGTTGGAATAACTGAATATCCACATGCAAAAATATGAACCTAGACCATTAATTTGTACCACATACAAAAAAAATTAGCTCAAAATGGATCAACAACCTAAATAAAACAGCTAAAACTGTAACACTTCTAAACAAGAAGACAAGAGAAAATCTCTGTGACCTCTGGTTAGGTAAAGATTTCTATATAGGATACAAAAGCACTAATTATTCTGTATGACTACATGGCGTTATTATTTGTGTTTAAAATTTACACAAGTGGAAAAGAATAAAAATTATGAGGTGAATATTTTTATTTGGAAAGTGTAAATTTTAGTTCATATGTGAAATTTGTAAATGATTTTGGAAAATATTTTCAAAATTAAAATGTATTCTTTAAACTGTTAACTAAATTTTTAAGCTAAAGAACAAATCAAGAAAATAAAACATCATTCCAGTGCTACGATTTAGTCATTGTATAAAGTGACCCTTTTGCAGACATTTTGGTATTAAAATTCACTTATTAGTTATTAGATAATACTTTTCACAAATATTTTATGTAATATTTTAATAAAAGCATCAAAGCTAAAACTGCCAGATTGATATAAAAGCTACTGAATTTTGTACTTTTTGTCTTATAGAAACTTGGAGGGCTTTTCGGTCATTTGGAATATTGCTTTAAAACCAGCAACTGTTTAATAATTTTTCTAAACTTTTAAAAGAAATTTTAAGTGAAAAACCCATACCAACATGAAAAGCAACAACCCAGTGGAGCGCAACAAAGAAAATTTTTGAAAAGCATAAAAGACAACTGCAACAACGTCTGGATCTATTTTTGAAATATGTAATGTCTTCAGCGTTGCACAGAGTTTATGAAAATTGTGAAAAGTGTAAGTTGGCACATCCAAAGCATGGATACTAGAAACAACATATGATTCAGATGACACAGGGATGAAAGACAAAAATGAATCATTTTCTATAAGCATTAACAATGTGGAAGAGAAAGGACATATTAGCATCGACACAGACAGAATTTTTAAAAATGGAGAAGAAAATGGCACTAGTAAAGCCAAGACTTTGATGAAGAAGAGACAGTGAGTGATATTTTAATCTATTTTGATATTTCTGCTTGGTCAATACTATTTCCAGATGAAAAGAGTTAATCCAGTTAAGGAAGGAAGTGAACCTTTTCAGAATAAATATAGACCTTTCTGTGCAGTTCAAAGAAAAGGAGAAAAGAGCAAAGAAAGCAGTCAACATTTGACAAATTCATGGTTTTATAAATCCTTACCACATACTGAAAAAGTATGCCTGTTTTTTCAAAATTGAAATAATTATTTTGTTTCAGCTATAGACTGCAGATATTGGGAAAGGAAAAAAAATAATATCCGACCTTATAACTGGCTTTAAACCTGGTAGAAATTAAATCCTAAGGTCCGTGAGATATGTGAATAATATCTTTCCTGCTTTTTGACCATTATTATTCATTTTATTTAAAGACTATTATTTTAAACAATTTTGTCATATAGAGGATGAATGTCAAAAAAGGATTCGCTCCAGGTGTCAAATATGCCGGGTATGCCACTGTTCATTAATACTAATTTAATCAATAGTTCTAAAGCAATCGTTTTGATTATAGAGAAATATGAGTGACGTGAAGTCATTTAATCTTTTGATGACTTTTCATAGATTTCAAAAAATAAGTCTATGATGAGCAACAAATAGTAAACAAACATAAAAAGACTTTTCTTTGGTATTAACTCAAGTAGTGTGAATTAAAGCAGCCTAATGGTGTCATTTGATATATATGAAACTAGATTTTTGTCCAGATTATCTTTATAATAATACTGCTAAGACTAGCACATCTAAATAGTACCGATAGCAGTGGAAATTTGGACAATGATATGGCAACAAACAGAAAACTACTGAAATGTTCATACATTAGGCTCAGGAGTTTTAAATCTTACACCTGGGAGAATACACTTCTACCTACCAACATATTATGTACAACACTGTAAGTATAAACTATAATACATTATGTGGTAAAAATCTATTTATTATTGAATGCTTTGCTGTTTTTGATCTCTATATAGACATTATATATACTCTTTTTATGCATGATATATTTCATAATAAATTGTTTACAATCCCTATGTATCCTCTATAGAAAATGCATTATTGAGGACCAATAGTAGAACAGCTATGTTGCTATTCCAAGTATCAGGCAATAGCTGCTGTTGAACTAGAATACTGATAGAGAAGAGCGGAGAAAGACACTTAATGGTCAGTTCTAGTTTTTAATGTTGTCACTAAGTTTATATTTTGTTTTATGTCTTAGATTCTTTGTAGGAATGAGAAAGAGAATGCATCACAAGTTGATGGCCAGATGCCATTTCATACTGAATGCTTTGATTTTTCTCAGCAATCCTGTGCTTTTGGAGAGGTGGGTAGATATTGTCCATTTTACTGGACAGATCAAGAAACTGCATAGAGAGAGGTTAAAGCAAGCTGCCTCAGGGCACACAATAAAGGTGAAAGCCACTCTGGCCTCCACCAGCACTCCTCGTGTGGTGATGTACGGGTTGTCAGCAACCTCCAGCATCGCATGGCTAGCACTCAGGCTTGGAAGCACTCAGCCAGCCCCTCTCTTTGGGAGCCGCCTCTGGGCTATGAGGGAGGTGTAATATACTGAGTACAGTGGAGGTTAAGTATCCATTTCCTCTGACTTTCTGCTTATTAGTGGTGGCCGTCCCTAAGCAGCCTATTGACTTAAGCACCTCTGCTCTTCTGAAGGCTGAAGCGCAGGATCTAGATATTTAAAGGTACATCTGCAGAGAGGAGACCCTTTGCTGATCTAAGGAACAGCTTGTGAGAGTGTGGGATGAGAGAAGGGGGCCAAAGCTGGAGCGCGTGAATGATAACTTCATCAACTTGACATTCCCCCAGGACCCACCACCTACACAGGGGTTCTTTCCTGGCTATTTCCCCACCAGATGTAAAAATTATTAAATGTATTTGACTAGAGCTTCTTGGGGACTCTTTTTTCTCAGTTTTTTTCCTTTATTTCTCTCTCTGCCCCCAGTTTTAATCATCATTTTTATTTTCTGCTCTCACATAAACTGGAGCCAAATAGTGCCTGAATTTGCTCAAGTATTGAGGTATAGAGAAGGCGTCCTGTGAACTCCCAGTCCTCATGCTGGGTGCTGAGCTGTTTCCCCAGGGGGCCTCCAGCATTCTGGGGTGAGCCAGGTCCAGTGACAGGGGTGTTCCTTTCCCCCAATAATTCAGCAGTCTAGCAGTCCTGGATTTAGAAAAGACTTAAAAGATTAAAAGAATTCTAGAAGCAGTTGACTAGTAAGTGGATGAATTTACAAATCAAAGTATAAAAGTTGTCACAGGATTCTTTCATTGGACTGTACTCACTGAAATTTAAGGACTTCAAGAGAAAATAATGAGTGAGCTGAGGTCATTGAAGGGGCTGAGGCCTTGAACTACTGGTGCCACAGATGAGGAATTAGTCGTATGTATTGAATATGTGTGCCTGCATACATATATGCTTATGTGTAAATATATATACATGTGTTCATATTAGGAGTACATACTCCTGATTGATATACTGAGATTTGGAGACTCTAAACAGTCCCTTGCTTACTCTAAAGTCTATTAGTAGCTCTAATATGTCTGTTTTTGCTATTAAAAAGTTGTTTCCTTGGCTTAACTTTTAGAATTTTTAGGATCCCATTGTTAAAATGCATATTAACCACCACAACAAATATTTGTTGAGAATTTTATCATTTACAAGTACATTTACTTCTGGTGCCTCATGTACTCAAAAACAACCACTTTGTTTTTTTCTCACCATGTCTGGAGAAGCAGGAATTGTAGAAAACCATGCATTTCCAGTCCTTAAGTATAAGAGCTATATGTGAATCTGATATTTGACTTTTAATTTCATCATTATTCCTTAGTCTTAACGCTAAGTATTAACCATTAATGTCTTAGTCTAATTTTGTTTATAAGTTGGAAATTCAGCCTCACCTGCCCTAGGCCTCTGACTGTGTAGCAGCTAGTCCCCAGCAGCCATTCAGGGCAGTTGTTTTGTTTTGTTTTGTTTTGCCTAAAACTTTGATGTGCAGATCACCTGGAACAGAATTATTCCAAAGCAGGAAGGGTCATTGTTAAAGTTTTAGATTCTTGGGCTCTATCCCAGGCCTGCTGACTCGCCTTCCAAAGGATGGGAACTGGCACTTTTAAAGCAAGCAGCCAGGTAAATTTTACGTGCC